>NW_027517127.1:6032500-6264672 GCF_048772815.1 Callospermophilus lateralis
CCCTTGCTTGACAGACTTAAAGCCCATGAACAAACATAGCACCCAGCAATACCTGTGGAAACAGTTGGCCACTGCTTATCAGCCTGGAGACGAGGGAACCCCACATCGATATCAAGTGGGAGTCTTCGTCTATGTGAGACGGCATCAGGTATCATCCCTGGATCGCCGCTGGAAAGGACCATACCAGGTGCTGCTTATAACACCTACAGTGGTGAAAGTGGATGGAATCACTTCCTGGATCCGTGCCACCCATCTCAAGCCTGCGCCCTGTCCAGCATCCGGCTGGAAACTGGAACAGACTGGTAACCCTCTCAAGTTGCGTGTCCGTCGTGTGGGTAGGGCTATGGATTCTTCCCCTGACCACCAGCAGTCCTAATCACCATCAGCCTGTTCAGCAACAATGGCAGCTATAAATCCTACTGGGCAAGTAGTGTGGTCTATTTCACATACAGCCCTCTTATGGACTTGGTGGCCATCTCTCTACCTGGACATTTGTCAGCTTGCCATAGGCCTCTCTGACTAGGATCTCCCTGACATAGAGGACTCCACACAGATCCCACTCAAACCCAAACCAGGGCAACATAGACCACCTTACCCCATGAATTATGGATATCATCTTCCCCAGCTCAGGTGTAAACTAGCCAGTCTTCATTTTTATGTGTGCCCAGCTGATTTCTGAAGTCGCAAACAGGCCCAAACCTGTGGAGGACCCAGTGACATTTATTTTAGATCTTGGGGTTGTGAACAAATGGGAGCTACATGGTTGAACCCAAACTCCCCAGACAGTATCATTCAGGTTGGAAAAAATGACACCTGGATTGATCCCAAGAAATGTGCCGCTAGCCAAGTTGTGTCAAAAACTCGCTGTGGAAAGAATAGTCTATGTTACCCCCTCAATATAACTTTCACTTCCAAAGGAAGGGGCTACCTCAGAACAACATGGTCTATGGAAAATACGTGGGAAATGCGATTCTATATTTATGGCCCTCGTTATGACGTTGGTCACTGGTTCACCATCCTGCTTAAAAAGGAGGAAAATCCCACAGCAATAGGGCCCAATCCCCTCAAGCCAGGAATTAAGCCTCCGAAACCTCCCATGCCTAGATCTACCAGAACCCCTCTACCATCTCATACTTCCCAGTTTCCATCTTTGCCTACTTCCCCAGTCCAGAGTACAGTTGACTCCTGCCCCTGGGAACTAATTAAAGGAACCTTAATTGTACTGAACTCCACACAGTCAGAACTCCTTGCATTTCAACCCATGTATTTGACAGCTTTGTAAATTATTGTGTAATGGTGCAGATACTCCCCAGGGTTCTTTATTATGATGCAGAATCATTTTAAGGTCTACTAGGGGGACAAACAACCTGATTTTGCTGTCATCTAGTGTCCCTTACTCTAGCTATCCTATTGAGGATAGGAGCTGCTGCAGGAGTGGGTACGGGAACAGCTGCTATCATCCATGGGTCACAACAAATGGCCTGATTAGAAACAGCAATAGATCAAGACTGGAAGACATTAGAGACCTCCATCACAGTGCTGTAGGAATCCTTAAACTCTCTCTCTGAAGTTGTTTTACAGAACAGGCGAGGATTAGACCTCCTCTTCATGAGGGAGCAGGGCCTCTGTGCTGCACTGAGAGAAGAATGTTGTTTTTATGCTGACCATACTGGAGTTGTAAGAGAATCCATGAGTAAATTGAGAAAATGCCTTGAAGAGCGCCAGAGAGAAAGGGAGATTCAACAAGGGTGGTTTGAGTCATGGTTTACCCAGTCCCCCTCGTTAACTACACTCCTATCAGGCTTAGCTTGACCCCTGATCATCCTTATGGTGTTGCTAACTGTGGGACCTTGTTTGCTTAACCGCTTAGTTTCCTTTCTCCAGGCTCAAATTGGGCAGGAAAAACTCATGGTAATCCGACAGAAATATGCTCCACTGGCAGAAATAGAGTGTGAGACCCCGCAATAATTATGATTCATTACTTTTAAGATTAAATGTAGTAAGAAAAAGGAGTGGGAAATGAAAGAATAAAAGAAATTAAAATTGAAACATAAAGAACCAGGTTTTGTAAAGTTTCCAAGCTGCACTCAGAACCTGAAATTCCTGTGGCAGTTAAGACAATTCCCGAAACTGCCAATTAGATGTGTGTTGAAATCTTCCCTGACCACCTAGTTACTAAACAACCCCTTCCCAGAAACCGTGCAGCTAATCACGTATACATCTCAGGGCTTCAACCAATCAGTTTAAACGTATACCCCTTCTCAGGGCTAACCAATCACCCCCTGTCCGACCTCTTCCTGCCAATGAATGTGCTAATCATGTTTTTGGGTTGTTATTTGATTTTCCCGTGGTATGTTGATTTGCTAAAGGAGGCTATGATGTATGCAAAGTCCCTGCCCTCTCTAAAGAATGTAAATAAACTCTGCTCAAGTTGTTCTTGGGGCTCTTTGTTCTTTGCTCCTCTGAAGTTAGCTCTGAGCCCCAGCATGCTGGACGCCCAATAAACCCTTTGCTGTGGCATGAGACAGTCTCTTGGTGGACTTTTCCTCCGACTTTTGACCGACCTTTTTACCTATGAAGGACCTGAGAGAGCAAAAGTCAAATCCATGTCAACTTCCATGTCAAACAACCTGGTCAGAATGAAGGAATGTGTCTGAATCAGCCTCTCTCTTCTTAATGTAGATTAAATGGACCAAACCAGGCCTGTGTACAGAGCTGTTCCCGGATGCCTATGGTTGATATACCATTCTAACTTGTGAAAGTGTCACAGGAAGTAGGGGCAGCCTCCATCTCATGGGACCATTGGAAGCAACTGTTAGGACAAAGTGGTTTTCCATCGCAGTGACCTCATTCAGTTCCTGAAGGAAGTGACCTACAACACTTCCTTGGTGATGGAACTCTCTGAACTTGGGATCCAGGAAGCCATGCACCCAGAGCAAGTCGTAGTTTCAGTCCCAGTGGTCTCAATTGTTTGAATTTACCAAAGACAGAGTCAGTGTTTCTTGGTGCCTACTTATGTGATGATGGCCAAATTTCAGGAGAGCTCTGAAGAGCGGCTTTTTCTGAGAAAGCAGGTAGTGGCTCAACCATGGCTCCTGACAACTTCAAAAAGTTTGCAAAGAAGACCAGATCTGAGATAGGACAGGCCATTTCGTGGGAACATAGTATGGCCCACCAGTCAGAGGACACTCAGGATAGTCACAGTCATACTTGGGGGAAGGAGGTGCCGTTGTGGGTGTCGGTGTGAGATTGTGGTTTTGTCTCATGTAGGTTTGGACTGGAAAGTTTCTAGAAAGTCGTTTGACAACACGAGTGTTTCTATGTCTTTGTATCCCACTGTATCCGTGGTTGTAGACATTTGAAATGCGAATGCATCAATAGTTGTGTCCTGTCTAGTATAAAGCTCCCCAGCATTCTTCTCACCCAATTTAAGAATGGAGTGCGGCTTGCCTAATGGAAGGTGAACAGCTACTATCTTCCTAAGTTCCTCTTTTCTTCCTGAATACTGGCCACTCTCCAGAGTATCCTCATGGTTTTGTTTCCAAGATATGTACCACGTCCAAGCTCTGTTACATGGCCATGTACTGGATAGCTGAAGGGAATGGGAGCATCTCAGAAAACTCAGATATCAGTGTGACCAGTAAAGTCTCAGTGGAGAAACCCTGCTTTGGGCCATTTGCTTACTTATGTTTCTATTACCCTGAATGTCAGGAAGGTCTTTGCCTCAGGCCAACCCTTTGTGAAGCCTGAAGAAAACAGTTTTCAAATGAAAATGAATGGGCATCACCTGTGGCTCTTTGCTTAATTGCTTTGGAAAGGGATGTGTCTGGAACAGCCACTTGGCCCTGTGTGGTGGCAGTGGCTTAGATTCTCAGCACCTAATGGATCTAAAGAAAGTTTCCAAGTGTGCATCCAAAACCAAAATGGCCAAAAGAGCAGTCATTGTGGATGAAGTCTCTCACTTTCCTCTGTAAGCTTCCTGAGCTAAATCAAGTGAGAATAGGGATCATTTGGGTCAAATCATTTCTTCAAATCCCTGCAGAGGCTAGCCGATAGAGGCTTGGGTTTTCTATGATACCAATTCACATAAAGAATCTATACCAGACAGTCATTAGTCCTCAAATTGGAGAAGCAGATCAGATATAGGGCAGGCCTATTTGATCACTCTTGGTTCACAGCAAGGGTGTCCAGGCCACCCTGACTTTAGGCAAATGAGGGACAAGGGTGCTTATTTTGAACAGTGTATTGGGCTGTGCCCTTCATGGAAACCTCCAGCCAGAGTTTATGATGAATGTCTATGTGGAAGAAGATGAGGAGCATGTGGGAGTGTTTTAGTTTTAATTGTGGTCATTTGTGTGGTGGTTGTAAGAGATGCCTGGGTCCACCTGGACTTGAACTCTGGTGTGATTCTTCTTAGAGAATGCATTATGGAACTGACTTCAGAGAAGTATTGCCATGAATTGTGTTGGGATTTTAGGAGGCCACACATGAGAGTCGCCCTTGGACACTGAGATCTAAGCCCAGAGTGGCTTTCCACAGAGCACTGGGAATCTCAGCCAGGATATCACATGATTTTATTCTGAAAGACTTGGAAGCCATAGTTGAGAGTCAAAACACACATGGACCTTACATTGTAGACCTCAATGGGGCTGGCTTCATGTGACCTTTTGGCCAGTCTTTGGGAACCCTTGCCTGTGAGAGTTCTCTAGATTATTCATTGAAATGTGCTTCCTCTAAATTTAATGGTTCCTTAATGAATTGAAACCCACAGTTTCTCCAACTTCATCTTTGAAAATGGCTAGATAAATACCATGAAATTTTTGAACTTCCCATGGCCACCTGCCACTGGAGAACCTTTGGATGTACAGTTGCTGATCCTGAGTGTACCAGACAGTGCCTTGATTGACTGGGTTTTATGAAAATGGTGTAGAACAGAGATGCCAGTATGTTGGGGCCTGCTGAGTAGTGGGCCAAAAGCTGTTGTGTGCAGGTGTGTGATAAAACATCTGTGGTCGGGACATGTGATTCTGCCATTGACATCCAAATGACTTGTGGCTGACATGTTACAGACAGGAATCACTTATATGTCTGAAACCTCTCCATAAAAGGCATTTTGTTATATGGAGACGTTTCAGGGCAATGTTCAGAATCAGGTTGCTATGGTCAAAGGGTCAAGCTATGTGGGATAGAAGCCTGGTTGGTGCATTCTCCTGTAGACCCGGACCCACCACACGTGACAGGACTCCCTCCAGCACTGTGTACCAGTTGAACTCATTGTATTTCATGAAGCAAATACCAAACTCCCAGTGCAGTAGAAAGAAACACCATGAAAATTGGAGGATGACCAAATGGCTTCACAATCCACATGCGGAGACACTTAGCTTTCAGTGGCCACAGTTTACCTACAGAGAGAAGTCAGCACTGCTGCCTCATGTTCTTTGAAAAAATTGAAACAATGTTTTCCAGGTCTCATAGATGTAGACCCAGCTTTGATGGTCTCATTTGAATGGAAGCTAAAGCTTCTGACAACAACATATATGTCGAGTGCGCATCGTCAAAGACATTTTCTCAAGAAGTCTTTAGTCCGGCAGAGCTCCAGGTTTGTGTAGTGTTTACCTTTTAGACCAGGTCGCAAGAAAAGACCACTGACTCCAATTAAAATCAGATTAAAGCAAGCTTATTATTTCCACCACCCTGGCTGCCTCTCCCTCCCAAAACGTCGGGAACAGAAGAGCAGCCCAGCTTTATAGCCCAGAAAGTTACACAAAAGTGGGGTTAAAAATAACAGAATTCTGACAAGCATCACACTAATGGTAGTTTACATTTTTGTTTGCTGGCCCCAACATCAGAATTTATGAGGACCATTAGAGCCTCAGAGAGTGTCGTCTGGCCAGGGAAGGCCAATATTTATGAGGTGTCAACAAAGTTTCAGAGAGGGCTGTTATCTGGTCAGATAGCCAGGCATGGGTGAGTTCAAGGCACGGGCAGGCATTCCAAGCAGGTTCAGATATTGCTGTAATTTATAGTTAAGCCAAAATTATCTTTTCGCGGCTTTGTGGCAAGATGGCTCCCAATTTTAATAAAAGATAAGGTTGGGTCAATCATTCCCCCCTTTTCTAATGTGTTCCTTTCATATATTTGATTGGGTAGGAAGAGCACTGTGGGAATTTTAATCCCTCAGGTAATAGTCTCCCGATTTTTTGAACTCACCCAAAAACACGTCTCCCTGATTTTACCTGACTTAATTAATTACTTATATTGATATTCTATTTATTTTTGTCTCCATTGTTGTAAGAAGAGAGGCGTCACTCATTTAGACTTCTTCTGAGCTGAGAGAGGGTGACGTGAGGGGGCACCGCCTGAGGGACATTAGTCGCCTTTTAGAAGTCAGTTAGGTTTGAAGTCTGGATTGGGAAGAACAGGTAGTAAAGTCATCTGGGGATGGGTTCTTCTATGAGAGAAACAAAAAAAACATGAGTACTTAATAAATGTTGCAGCAGCTGGAACATGTCACTGTATAGAAGTTTCCTCACCAGTCTTAAATATTCCCAGTTATCAGGACTGTCAACTTAATATTTAACTTTTAGTGTTACATTTGTCCCTCCCCATAAGATTCAGTTTAATAATTTAATGTCATCTGATCTTGGAAAATACTTTTACTAGTATGACCTCTGTGTCTAATAGAGAAACCTTTAATTCTCTTACTCATTGCTGCATAATCATACTAACAAATACCAAGACTATGTGTTTAGGTTAAGAATATCTGTAGGCCTTAAACTAAAAACTTCTGCCTCTGGCAGATAATCTTGATAGCCTCTTTTTATAGTTATCAGGCATTCCTGTCTGAGAATCCTTCTTTGTAGCCTTTAGTCTTACTTATTTTGGGAGGCTAACATAAAGTGTATACCTTAAAATATTATTATTACTATTATTATATAAAATGCCCAGGAATGGCTGTAATTTGTTTTTAACTGTCTTTTCTCAGTGTTTAAGATGAAGCAGTCAAACTGACTTTTGTTTCTATCTATTGTGAACAGTCAGCTGAGCTTTTATGGGAGTCATTCCTGGGGAAACTTGAGAGCAGCTTCTCAGTTCTGCTAGTGCCATTTGCGCTAGGTGGGTCCAGGTCTTGTTTGAACATGTGGCTTCCCTCGGAAGCATCAGGGATGTCTCCCTTCTCTGATGACTCTCCTCTTCGTAGCAAATGCACTGATTGGCTTTCTGTTCTCCAGTGGTCTCATTAATCTCCCTGATCAGGAAGTTATGTGGTTCAGAGTTGCAAAGCTCTTTAGAGAAGTCCGCTGTTCCCTGGATACAGACTGACTCAGAGGGCAAGAGCCAAATATTGGTTTTCTTGTCCCTTTTCATATAACTTTAATTTTAAATCCTAATCTTAAACATCCATCAAATAAATTTTAACAGACTTATATTAAGAGTACTGGGCTTTAATGTCTATAATTTAAAATTATTTATCTTTTTATTATTTGGGATCTGTATTATTCTGTCTGTCTTGTAGGTGATGGCTAATTATCTTAAATTAACCAATGTTGTGTTCTTAAAGCAACACTTCTGTAAAACACTAACAGGGAATCTTTATATCACCCATAAGGAAATTACAAAATAAAATTAACAACAGTAAACAAACTTAGTTCGTGTAATAGCTACCCTAAAATTTTTGTCTGAGTTATACATTATATCCTCTGTTTGAGATGCTAGTAATGTTGACAGGAAAAAAAAAACTTTTGAAAATATCTTTAAATGAAATAACATCTGACCTACTGCTTTCGTAGTCATTCTCACATAATAAGATGGGACACAGAGCCTTATCTCAGGTAAGGAAGGGCTCTTTATTAATCTTAAGTGTTTTAATTCTAAAGCTAATCTTTGTTTTTTAAATATCATTTTACAAAGTTTACATAAATTGTTTGAGGTCACATGAACATTAGCTAACACCATATGATATAGCATTTAAAACATGAATTAAAAAAAGGCTGAAAGTTTTTAACCTTTACATAGATTAGGCTCTCATTAACTTAAAATACATTTAAATTGTTCCCCAATATAAAAAGTAACATAAAAGTTTACATATCTTATTGACAACAGGTAAATAAATCCCAATATATATATATATATATATATATATATATATATATATATATATATATATATATATATATATTTTTTTTTTTTTTTTTTTTTACCATACAACTTCAGAACACCAGCTTGATATAATGCTCTTTTAAAGTTTCTACCTTACAGACTTGTATACCTGGAAGATATGAGCACATTAATAGCATCACAATCGCATTGATTTTTCTACATTAACCAAGTTTAGCTTTTAAAGAAATGGCAGTACAGTGCTCTAAAATAACAGTTCTTATTTAATCAGTTGTTTAATTTTTATGGTTGCTTGCTCTAGAAAAATAAAACTTAATAACCACAATGTTATGGGTAAACTTATGTTTTAAGAAATTTTTGTCTCTTTAAAACATGACTGATTTTTACAATCTTATACAGACTTTAGGACAAACTTATACAGACCTTAGTAAATCAATCAGATATCTAACAAAAGTACTCATGAATGAGTAATCCCATATCAAATTTACTTTACTTATTTATCAAAATATTAGACAAATGTATTGAACAGTGTACCATTTTTTGTTGAAGAAAAAGTCCTAGAACCAAGGCATATTAGACCTTTTGTCGGCATTAATATTTTATTAAATTTTTGAACACCTAGAAAAACTAGTAAGGTTAAATTTAAAGACATTTATTTTTATCTGTTTATCCAATTTAAATTGTACCAATTAAATCACTTGAATTAAAGATCTTTGGATCCACGTTTTAAAATTTGTTTTTATGAGTGCTTTTTTTATGAGTGCTCCTTATATGTGTTAATTTGTATAACATATATATGATATAGGGATATATGTATATATAGACATACAACACATAATAAAATTGTGCACACATAATAATAGTAAAGGCCTTGTAGCTTTTTGCAGTTGAAATCTCCATTGCAATGTTTCAAAAACTCCACTGTTGGTCAAAGATAGAGCTGATCAGAATAACATTAACCTAGGTCTGTAGGATCAAATTCATGAGCTCAAAAAAAGAATACAGAATCTAAGGAAAAAAATAAGAGTCCTAGAAAAAATGACTGCCCAGTAATTAATAAATACCATACAATTTACCTTTTTTCCTGCCTTAGGCCTCAGATCAGTCTCCTACTGAGCTTGCAGGCTTCTTTCATTTGCATTTCAACAAAAGTCCTGGCTGAGGTCTGAAAGGAGCAGGGAAAAACTGCTATTCTGAGCAGACACCTCAGGCCTAAGGCATTTTAACCATAATTTTGAGGTTCGGATGTTGAAAATTATGATACAATTTTAAGATGAAATTCACAAAATTTTATATCTTTACATCTTGTTTTGTCAACAGCTACCATACTATGATTTACTATCCTTGTCCAAATTAATGCACTGGTACACACTGTGATATTTTCTCAGTCTACCCAATTCAAAATTAGTGACAAATAAAACTGAATGTTTGGGAAGTTACTTGCCAACTTGGAAGTAGAGTGCTTTAGTTTTCCATCCTAAGTATTTAAGTTATCTGGCATGAATTATCTGAAATCATAAACTAAACAATTACCTAAACCCGACTTTTAACTGCAAGATTGAGCAATGCTACAAAAACCCATCCAGATACCAGATTGTTACAATAAAACATCATCATTTAGACACACATTGAACTAATATCATTCCCAAGAAACAATTTATAATATCAGCACATTATTGCACATGTCTTAAAGGGCCAGAAACAAAGACACAAGACAGACAGAAAGGAGGTCCAGACTATGGCTGACAGACAGAAGCCTTAAAAACAGAGCAGATAAGAGAAAAATTTCCTACACCAGTGGCAGGATAGATGTCCTCACAAGGGGATCAGATGTTTTCACAGAGGGCAACCTGAAATGTAATATCAAGGGTTTCCATGGTGACTTTACTGCATTTAGTGTCCCCTTTTTCTTTTTCTTTTTTTTAAGAAGACAGAGGTGGCATAATCCTTACAGTGCAGGGAACGAAGGAAGGAATTCCTTGAAGCAGCAGGGCTTTGGTAGATGCTGGGAGTCCCTCAGTCCCTCCTTTTACTTATGGGACTAGCTCCTCTGGTTTGGTTCCACCCCAATCTCGCTCCATCTCCTAACATTTCAGTAGTCAGCTCTCAAAAAGTTCCAGGGTCGGGGGGTTATCAAAATTTGTAACTTAAATTTCGGTTTCTGACCTTGAAGCGAATTAATACCTATTTAATAATGAGGACAGGGTTTGAGAAAAATAAAAAGGGAGGTTTGCTGCTTTGCTAACAAAGCAGAAACACAGGGGACTCTGCCCAAAGGTTATGACTCTCTTGAACTGGAGCAACAAGGGGTTTTAAAGGAGTTTCCATTGTTAACCTGGGAGATACTCTGTTCCTTGGGGGCCAGCAGGCATTGCCCTCTGCAGTGGGTGAGTTCCAGGCTGCCAGCTAGGGGCTTTTCTCATCCTGCTTAACAAAGGGGCGTAAACTTCATCACAGTTTTTTAGAACACAGTCCAAAGGGTGTAAGGCTTACTTGCTTTATTACCCATTTTTACGTCCAATATCCTTAAGTTTTTACCACAGAAATCAAACAACAAAATGCACAAAAACAAACAAACAAAAAACATATAGAACACAAAACAAAACACAAAGAAACAGAAACCTGGTGAAGATACAGAAAAACTGAGGAGCAATGAAATGTCTTGCTGAAGCTCCGGGGTAGGAGCTCCTGCGTGCCCGGCTGCACCTTTCTACCCTTTCAGAGAAATTCCATACAGAACAGAACAGAGGACAGAACAATTCTTGTTACTGTCCTGGACAGTAGTACATGTGAGCCTCCCCAGGCCACCTCTCTGTAATCAGAAGACATCTCCCTTAACCAGATATCAGATGTTATAAAGGCACCACCTACCAATGGAGGCCTCCTCCACCAGGTGCTTGCTAATAGTTTTAGTGTGATGGTTCACTGCAGTGCTCCCTGGACCGAAGGCTCACTCCAAGGCTTTGGAACTTGGCTCTCCAGCCCTGAGCCCTGGAGGAAAGGCCAGCGTCAGAATTTCCAGCAGTCTGGTCTTGTGATCTGGTCACGTCATCTCGCTGGGGAACTCCAAAATGTTAGACCAGGATGCAAGAAAAGATCACTGACTCCAATTAAAATCAAATTAAGGCAAGCTTATTAGTTCAACCGGCTAGGCTGACTTTCCTTCTCAAAACGGCGGGAAAAAGACAGCATCCCCACCTTTCCTACACCCCAGCTTTATAGCCCAAAAAGTTACACAAAAAGGGAGTATCAGAAAACAGAACTTTGACAAGCATCACACTAACTGTAGTTAACATTTTTTATTTGCTGGCCCCAGCATCAGAAATTATGAGGACCATTAGAGCCTCAGAGAGGGTCGTTGTCTGGCCAGGGAAGGCCAATATTTATGAGGTGTCAGTAAGGTTTCAGAGAGGGCTGTGATCTGGTCAGTAAGACAGGCATGGGTGAGTTCAAGGCATGGGCAGGCATTCCAAGCAGGTTCAGAATTTGCAGTAATTTATAGTAAAGCAAAAATTATCTTTCCATGGCTTTAAGGCAAGATGGCTCCCAATATTAATGAAAGATCAGGTTGAGTGATCACCCCTGTCCCTTCCTTTTGGAAACTCCTCTACCACCTCCAAGGTTGTGAACTCCTGATCATTTTCCATTCCAGATAAGTATTCACAGAATTTCTAACTCTTATCCTCTAATTGTGTCTTACTTGGGGCAAAGGTAATGTCAAAGCATTGTTCTGGATGAGAGTGGGAAGATTATTGTATATCACATATTTGCATACACATTGGATTCATTTTCCAATTTTCCATTTGAAATACTGAATTCCTGACACTAACCCATACCCTACTAGACTCTGACTAATAATCCTAATATGATGGTGAAACATAACCCAAGCAGAATAGAAATACAAGCCATTCAGAGGAGGCATGGTGTGTAGTTGGAATTGCCTTTTGCATTATATAGTATAGGAGCTATAAATCTAGTCAATTTTTTGTTGAAATAATTCTAAATGTGTTTTTAAAGTTAACAAATATGGGAATCCTGTCTCCCTTTCTCTGTAGCACACGTATTTTTATATGCACATAGAGAATCCTACCTGGTATCACACGTACATTCTTGTGAGGTGGCTGAATTGGCAGATACAAATTGTGAGAAGAGATCACTACTCCTAAACGCTGTTTGAACTGAAAATTCAACCTATGGGTGAGCTTCCTAGTTCAATAACATTATACATAAATCCATGTTCAGTAAAATGAATATTTTTGCATCTGTGGATTATATATATATATATCATGATGATTTTCGATTGGCATATACATGGCTACCTTTTTTTCTTTTTTTGGTTGTTCAAAACGTTACAAAGCTCTTGACATATCATATTTCATACATTAGATTCAAGTGGGTTATGAACTCCCATTTTTACCCCAAATAAAGATTGCAGAATCACATTGGTTACATATCCACATTTTTACATAATGCCCTATTAGTTACTGTTGCATTCTGCTACCTTTCCTATACTCTATGATCCCCCCTCTTTTCCCCTCCCATCTTCTCTCTCTACCCCATCTACTGTAATTATTTTTTCTCCTTGTTTATTTTCCCATTCCCTTCACAACCTGTTATATGTAATTTTGTATAACAATGAGGGTCTCCCTCCATTAACATGCAATTTCCCTTTTCTCTCCCTTTCCCTCCCACCTCATGTCTCTGTTAATGTAAATCTTTTCTTCCTGCTCTTCCTCCCTGCTCTGTTCTTAGTTGCTCTCATTATATCCAAGAAGACATTTGGTATTTGTTTTTTAGGGATTGGCTAGTTTCACTAAGCATAATCTGCTCTATTACCATCCATTTCCCTTAAAATTCCATGATTTTGTCATATTTTAGTGCTGTGTAATACTCCATGGTGTATAAATGCCACATTTTTGTTATACATTCATCTATTGAAGGGCATCTAGTTTGGGCCCACAGTGCAGCAATTGTGAATTGTACTGCTAAGAACATCGATGTGGCAGTATCCCAGAGGTATACACTATTTTAAGGTCTTCAGGAAATAGTCCGAGAAGGGCAATAGCTGGGTCACATTGTGGTTCCATTCCAAGCTTTCCCAGGAATCTCCATATTGCTTTCCAAATTGGCCACACCAGTTTGCGGGAACAGCTCTCCTCATAGGCCTGGTTTGGTCCATCTTCTCTACATTAAGAAGAGAGAGGCTTACTCAGACACAACGCTTCATCCTGAACAGGTTGTTTGCCATAGAAGATGACTTTTGGTCTTTCAGGTCTTTCATAGCTGCCTACATCTTCTCCAGGGATCAAATATGCATGGACCTTTGAGGTTCTCAGTAGGTGGCAGATCCCCTACATTGCTGTATTGCAAGACGAACCCTGTCCCTTCTCTTTTGTAAAGTTAGATTGAGGGAACAGTGTATGGTTAGGGTTAATAACATGTTCAATTTGGGTTCGGAATCATTCTGATGGATGAATAATGGTATTGGGAACCTGTGATATTTATAAAACTATAGAGGTGAAATATAAGTATGAAAACAGAAATCTAGGTAAGATTTGTAGCCCAGAAGGGAATGAGGCCCTTGATTGGGATACTTAGCTTTTAATTATGTTCTGCACGGTTGTCTCAGATAAATTGATAATCAATGGCATAGGACCTTGTACCTTGGAAGATTGATTGTAGAAGAGAACATCCACTCAAATTGGTATAGTGGGTAGGATAAGGAAGAGAGTCGGTAGGTTTAGGAAGAAGAGTGAGTATAAAATTTGGATCAAATGTTCTTTAGCAATAGGGTTTCATTTATACAGTGAATGTAAATGTCAGCACATGCGAAGAGTCAGTCACAATGATGAACTGCGGAAAATATAGGAAAGAAGATATCATTAGAGACATTACAAAATCAGGCAATTGTAAAGTGAGTGATAGGTTTAGACATTTTCAACAGGATCGAGATTGAATACATAATTTTAGGAAGAAACAAATATGTAGTCACCAATAGAAATGACATTTGAAAGCATTAGGCAAACTGGAAATGGAAGTTTTTAGTAATCCATATTCAACTTCCATTTAGGATTTGGTACAATCATAAGTGTGACCTTTGCATTTTGTGCCCAGAAAATTATTGTGATAAAATATATATGTAGATCATGTGACATGAGTATTTTTTCCACCATTTCTGTGAGCAATATTTGAAGACATATAAATTAGTATTGGGGGTACAAAGTGGTGTACCCTGTGTCTATGAATATAGAGATAATGCATGAATAGAACATACTGTAAATAAATAATATAACTGGTTCCACTTTAAATAATGGATTGAATTGTTATCTGAAAATATATAAGAAATCATATATTGACATACAATCATTAATTCCAACCAGTTATATATCTAATTGTAATCTTAGGGTTATTTTTTATCATGAAGTGTGTGTGAGTTTTGCTTCAAAAGTGATTATGGATCGAAAATAATGTGTTTGGAAAGAAGTCTCATGAAATTACCAATCAAGAAATATGGAGGAATCCATGTGTTCTGAAGCAGGAAGTGATTGAAAGTGAAACAAATGCCTATAAATTTGCTAAATTGTGGATGAAATATATATCCTGTGATGTGCATAAACTGATGAAATAGTATGTACCAGTGTTGAATAAAAATGAACGTCAAAATACACATCATGTACCATAGGAATCTACTTGCATTGATGTTAAACTGGGTCAGTTACTGTACAAATATTAGGATTCGCGTGCATCATTCACCGAAGTTAGTTTTCTTTTTTTTTTTAATTTTTATTTATGCTTGTTCAAAACATTACATAGTTCTTGATACATCATATTTGTCACTTTGATTCAAGTGGGTTATGAACTCCCATTTGTACCCCGTATACAGATTGCAGAATCACATCAGTTACACATGCATTGATTCACATATTGCCATACTAGTGTCTGTTGTATTCTGCTGCCTTACCTATCCTCTACTATCCCCATTCCCCTCCCCTCTCCTACCATCTTCTCTCTCTACCCCCTCTACCTTAATAAATTTCTCCCCATGTATTATTTTTCCCTTTCTTCTCTCTTCCTCTTGTATGTAATTTTGTATAACCCTGAGGGTCTCCTTCCATTTCCATGCAATATCCCTTCTCTCTCCCTTTCCCTCCCACCTCTCATCCCTGTTTTAATGTTAATCTTCTTCTCATCCTCTTCATACCTATTCTGTTCTTAGTTAATCTCCATATATCAAAGAAGACATTTGGCATTTGTTTTTAAGGGATTGGGTAGCTTCATTTAGCATAATCTGCTCTAGCGCCAACCATTTCCCTGCAAATCTATGACTTTTGTCATTTTTTAATGCAGAGCAATACTCCATTCTGTATAAATGCCACATTTTTTTTATCCATTCATCTATTGAAGGGCATATAGGTTGGTTTCACAGTCTTGCTATTGTGAATTGTGCTGCTATGTACATCGATGTAGCAGTGTCCCTGCAGCATGCTCTTTTTAGGTCTTTAGGGAATTGACCGAGAAGGGGAATAGCTGGGTCAAATGGTGGTTTCATTCCCAGCTTTCCAAGAAATCTCCATACTGCTTTCCAAATTGGATGCACAAATTTGCAGTCCCACCAGCAATGTACAAGTGTACCTGTTTCCCCACATTCTCACTAACACTTGTTGTTTGACTTCATAATGGCTGCCAATCTTACTGGAGTGAGATGGTATCTTAGGGTGGTTTTGATTCACCTTTCTCTGACTACTGGAGATGGTGAGCATTTTTTCATGTACTTGTTGATTATATGTCCTCCTCTGAGATGTCTGTTGAGGTCCTCGGCCCATTTGTTGATTGGGTTATTTGTTATCTTATTGTTTAATTTTTTGAGTTCTTTGTATACTCTGGATATTAGGGCTCTATCTGAAGTGTGAGGAGTAAAGATTTGTTCCCAGAATTTAGGCTCCCTATTTACCTCTCTTATTGTTTCTATTGCTGAGAAACAACTTTTTACTTTGAGTAAGTCCCATGTGTTGATTCTAGTTATTAACTCTTGTGCTATGGATGTCCTATTGAGGAATTTGAAGCCCGACCCCACAGTATGTAGATCGTACCCAACTTTTTCTTCTATCAGACGCCATGTCTCTGATTTGATATCAAGGTCCTTGATCCATTTTGAGTGAACTTTTGTGCATGCAAGAGAAAGGGATTCAGTTTCATTTTGTTACATATGGATTTCCAGTTTTCCCAGAACCATTTGTTGAAGATGCTATCCTTCCTCCATTGATGCTTTTAGCTCCTTTATCAAATAGAAGATTGTTGTAGCATTGTGGATTAATCTCTGTGTCCTCCATTCTGTACCTTTGGTCCACCCGCCTGTTTTGGTACCAGTACCATGCTGTCATTGTTACTATTGCTCTGAAATTTAGTTTGAAATCTGGTATCGCTATACCGCCTGATTCACACTTCCTGGTTAGAATTGCTTTTGATATTCTGGATATTTTATTTTTCCAAATGAATTTCATGATTGCTTTCTCTATTTCTACAAGAAATGCCATTAGGATTTTGATTGGCATTGCATTAAACCTATAGAGAACTTTTGGGAATATCACCATTTTGATGATGTTAGTTCTCCCTATCCATGAACAGTGTATATTTTTCCATCTTCTAAGATCTTATTCTACTTCTCTTTTTAGGGTTCTGTAGTTTGCATTGTATAAATCTTTCACCTCTTTTGTTAGGTTGATTCCCAAGGATTTTATTTTTATTTTTTGAGGATATTGTGAATGGAGTGTTTTTTTTTCTCATTTCCGTTTCAGAAGTTTTGTCACTGATATACAGAAATGCCTTTGACTTATGAATGTTGATTTTATATCCTGCCACATTGCTGAAATCATTTCTTAGTTCTAGTAGTTTTTTTTTTTTTGTAGACCCTTTTGGGTCTTCTATATATAGAATTATGTCAGCTGCAAGTAGTGATAATTTAAGTTATTCTTTTCCTATTTTCATGCCTTTAATTTCTTTCATCTGTCTAATTGCTCTGGCCAGTGTTTCGAGAACTGTATTGAATAGAAGTGGTGGTAGAGGACATCTCTGTCTTGTTCCAGATTTTAGAGGGAATGCTTCAATTTTTCTCCATTCAGAATAATGCTAGCCTGAGGCTTAACATAGATAGCTTTTACAATGTCGAGGTAAGTTCCTGTTATCTCTAATTTTTCTAATGTTTTGAACATAAAGGGATGCTAAGGGTCTATTGTTCTTATTTATTTTTCGCAGAACCAAGCTTTAGTTTTGTAATTTTTTCAATAGTTTCTTTTGTTTCAATTTTGTTGTTTTCCGCTCTGATTTTAGTTATTTCTTGCCTTCTGCTACATTTGCTGTTGTTTTGCTCTTCCTTTTCTAGGGCTTTGAGATGAAGTGTGAGCTCATTTATTTGTTGTTCTTTCCTATTTTTGAGGAATGACGTCAAGGTGGTGAATTTCCCTCTTAAAACTCCTTTCATTGTGTCCCATAGATTCCGATATGTTGTGTCTGTATTTTCATTTATCTCGAAGAATTTTTTGATTTTCTCATTTATGTCTTCTGTAACACATTAATCATTCAGTAAAATGTTGTTCATTTTCAATGTGATGTAGGATTTTTCCTTCCTTCTTTTTCATTGGTTTCCAGTTTCATTCCATTATAATCAGATAAAATTCATGGTATTATGTCCACCACTTTATATTTATTGAGGGTTGCTCTATGGCATAATATATGGTCTATTTTTGAGAAGGATCCATGTGCTGCTTAAAAAAAAAGTATATCCACTTGATGATGGTTGATATAATTTATATATGTCAGTTAAGTCTAGGTTATTGATTGTGATATTGAGTTCTATAGTTTCTTTATTCAACTTTTATTTGGAGGATCTGTCCAATGGTGAGAGAGGTGTGTTGAAGTCACCCATAATTATTGTGTTGTGGTCTATTTGATTCTTGAACTTGAGGAGAATTTGTTTTATGAACGTTGCAGCACCATTTAATGGTGCGTAAATATTGATAATTTTTATGTCTTGTTGGTGAATGGTTCCTTTTAACAGTATATAATTTCCTTCATTATCCCTTTTGATTAAATTAGTCATGAAGTCGATTTAATTCGATTTGAGGATGGCCACCCCTGCTTGCTTATGAGGACCGTGTGCATGGTATATTTTTTCCCAACCTTTCACCTTCAGCCTGTGTATGTCTTTTCCATTCAGATATGTCTCCCGGAGGCAACATATTGTTGGATTTGTTTTTTTAATCCAAGTTACAAGCCTATGTTGCTTTATTGGAGAGTTTAAGCCATTAGTGTTTAGAGCTACTATTGATATATGGTTTCTACTGCCATCCATTTTGAATATTTATCGTTTTTTTTAAATTTACTTTGTTTCTCCATGATTAGCTTTTCCCCCGCCCTCTGTCATTACTGAGGCACTTCCCACTGATGGTTTTGGTTGTTGTTTTTCATTTCTTCCTCGTGTAGTGTTTTGCTCAAGACACTTTGCAATGGTGGTTTTCTTGCTGCAAATTCTTTTAGCTTTTCTTTATCATGAAAGATTTTTATTTCGTTGTCGTACCTGAAGCTGAATTTTGCTGCATACAGAATTCTTGTTTGGCATCCATTGTCTTTCAATGTTTGAAATACGTTGTTCCAGGATCCTCTCACTTTCAGTGTCTGTGATGAAAAATAGCTTGTTAACCATATTGGTTTACCCCTGAATGTAATCTTCCTCCTTTCTCTTGAAGCTTTTAATGTTTTCTCTTTGTTCTGTATATTGGATATCTTCATAACAATGTGTCTTGGCGTTGGTCTACTGTGATTTTGTGTGCTCTGTGTCCTGTAAGCATCTTCAATTTGTATATCCGTTTCCTTTTTTATTTCTGGAAAATTTTCTGTAATTATTTCATTCAACAGGTTACTCATTCCCATGGTTTGAATCTCTGTACCTTCCTCTATCCAGATGACTCATAAGTTTGGTTTTTTTATGTTATCCCATATCTCTTGGATGTTTTTCTCGTGATTTTTTTACCAGCCTTTCTGTGTTGGCTAGACTCTTTTCAAGATGATATATTTTGTCTTCATTATGTGACATTCTTTCTTCTACTTGCTCCACTCTGTTAGTGATACTCTCAATTGAGTTTTTAATTTGGTTTATCATTTTCTTCATTTCTAGAATTATTCTTTGAATTTTTATAATCTCTATCTCCTGATAAAGAAGATTAACTTCTTCTTTTATCTGTTTATGTAATTCATTTTCAATGTGTTCTTTCACTGTATTTATTTGCTCTCTCGTATCCTCTTTAAGGTTTCATTCCATCTGTCTAAGGTATTCCTTGAGTTTTTTATATGACCATTTTTCTGATGATTCTAGGTCCTCCTGAATATTTAGGTTATCCTTCATTGTTTGTACTCCTTTTCTTTCTTGCTTTTTTATGCTGCTCATGTTACTTCTTGTTTGTTTGAGTGCTGAGTTACTGCTTATTCTTATAAATTTATTTGAAGCTTGGGAGGAAAGATATTAGAAGGGATGGGAAGAAGTCACTAAAGAGAATGAGAATAGGCAGGTAGAATTCAAGGATGAGGGAATAAGAAAATTGAAAAGAAATGAAAAGACAAAAGAAAAAAATAGAAAATAAAGAAAGAAATAATTTTTTTAAAATAATAATGATAATTAAAAATGAAAATTAAAATTTAAAATAATAATAATAATAGTAAAATTTAAAAAATAAAAACATTAAAATAAGTTAAAGAACAACAACAAAAAATGAAAATGAAAGAAAAAAAGTAAAAATAAAATAATAATAATAATAATACATGCAGTCATAGAGTTCAATTAACTTCTCTTCCAGTAGGTGGAGCTGTGCTCACTGGGCCAAGCTTCTCCTCTCAATAGGTGGGAACCAATCACTGTGCAGCATCTCTTCCTCCCAGACTGGGCGGGTCTCCAATCCTGAGTGCCTAGGACCTTCTCTAGTGTTTCCTCAAGCCAGGCTCCACTCAACTGTGACACTCACCACAATACTTGCTACACGTCAGGTCTCTGTTCCTGGTAGTCCTGTTTTCATCAATGCCTGCCACTCTCTCCCTGTTTGCCTCCCTCAGACCCTAAGTTTGTAGAGCTTGGGGCTGGGAACCCCCAGCGAATTTGCTTGCTCTCTGGTATCCATGCCCACATTAGCTGGTGTAAGAGACCTCAGTTGTCAGCACTGGTGGGAGCGGTAGCCGGGAATTCCATGCCACGAGTCCCACAGCACACATGATTTCCTCGGTCTGGCCATCTTTCTCACGGGAGACCTGGGAGGGCCCCTTAAAGGAGAGCTGGAAGGGGCCCTTAATGTTTCCCCGCTGTGTGGAGAGAGATGCATAGGGAATTACACACCTGTCGTACTGGTTTCAATGAAGTTATCTCCTCTGCCCATGACGTCAGTTCTCTTCCATGGTGGTATCCCATGCAAATGGTGACCGTTCATTCCTTTTGCCAGGTGACCAATGCAACGGATGGGTCCTGACTGTGTCTCCGAAGCCCCATTTCAATTCAGTGGCCTTTTACCTCTGTAAATTCAGAAGGGCCGACCAGTTATTTCAGAGGGAATGTTAGTTCTGAGACACAAGAAGCAGGCAAATCTGAGCTTCTATGCAGCTGATCCGGGCTCTGTGTGTTTTCTGAGGGGCCCAGACTGTTCGCACCAGATCCATGTCAGGTCAGCATTGCCTAGTGATTCTGAACAAACAGCATTTAGACAGTTTATGACTCCCTAGGCCTGCGCAGCTTAAGAGGTCAGAGACTTGATTTCTCCATGTTCGCCACCATGTTGGATCTCCTATATTGCTACTTTTTAATGTCTGTGCGTGTGCGTGCATATATATATATATATATATATATATATATATATATATACTCTCCAGATTTTTCAAAATATGAAATATATGTGTCTTATTATACTCTCCCTAAATTCATTCATATTCATATATGTGGATTTATAACAAACTTTCCACAAGATTATACTCAGAAATAATCATCCACCTGAAATATATATTTCTTTCCTAGTACTGAAAAGTAACTTCAAAGAATGGTGAATACAAACTCTAATATTTCTACAGATACTTACCCAGTGTAACATCAATGCAAGTAGATTCCTAGGGGACATGATGTGTATTTTGACGTTCATTTCTATTCAACACTAGTACATTACTATTTCTTCAGTTTATGCACATCATAGGATATATATTTCATCCACAAGTTAGAAAACTTATAGGCATTTGTTTAATGATCAGTCACTTCCTGCTTCAGAACACATGTATTCCTCCATGTTTCTTGACTGGTCTTTTCATAAGACTTTTTCCAATCACAATATTTTCATTTTTCATTATCTCTTATGAAGCAAAACTCAAACACCCTTCATGATAAACCATAATCCTAAAATTACCATTAGATGTATAACTGGTTGGAATGAATGATTATATATCAATATAAGATTTCTTATATATTTTTAGATATCAATTCAATTCATTATTTAAAGTGGAACCAGTTAAATTATTTATTCACAGGATGGTCTATTCATGCATTATCTCTATATTCATAGACACAGGGTACACCTCTGTGTACCCCTAACACTAATGTATATGTCTTCAAAATATTGCTCCCAGAAATGGTGGAAGAAATACTCATGTCACCTGATCCACATATATATTTTATCACAGTGAAATTCTGAACAAAAAATGTAAAGGTCACACTTATGATTGTACCAAAGTCTAAAAGGAAAGTGAACATGGATAACTAAAAACATCCATGTGAAGGTTGCCTAATGCTCTCAAATGTCAATCCTATTGGTGACAACATATTTGTTTCTTCCAAAAATTATATATTCAAACTAAACCCTGTTGAAAATGTCTAATCCTATAACTCACTTTATACTTTGCCTGATTTCATAATGTCTCTATTGATACCTGCTTTCCTACTTATTTTCCCCAGTTCATCGTTGTGACTGACTCTTCACATGTGCTGAAATTTTCATTCATTCTCTAACAGAAACCCTATTGCTAAAGAACTTTTGGTCCAAATCCTATACTCACTCTTCTTCCTAAACCTACCGACTATCTTCCTAATCCTACCGACTATCCATTTTGACTGGATGTTCTCTTCTACATTAAATCTACCAAGGTACAAGGTCCTGTGCTTCAAATCATACCTAGATTTCTGTTTCCATACTGATATTTCACCTCTATATTCTTGTAATTATCGCACGTTCTCAATACCATTATTCATCGCCCAGAATGATTCCTAACCCAAATTGAACCTGTTATTAACCCTAAACATACACTGTTCCCTAAATCTCATTTTACAGAAGAGCAGCAACAGAGTTGTTCTTAAAATACAGGGAATTAGGGGACCTTCCACCTGCTGAAAACCTCAAAGGTCCATGCAGAAATGATACCTGGAGAAGTTGTAGGGAGGTATGAAAGACCTGAGAGAGCAAAAGTCCTATTCCAAGTCAAACAACCTGGTCAGGATAAAGGGATGTGTCCGAATCAGCATCTCTCTACTTATTTTAGAGAAGATGGACTAAACCAGACCTGTGTGGAGAGCTGTTCCCAGGTGTCTATGGTTGATATACCATTCTAACTTGTGAAAGTGTTCCAGGAAGTAGGAGCAGCCTCCATCTCATGGGACCCTTGGAAGCAAGTGTTAGGACAAAGTGGTTGCCAAGGAAGTGGCCTCATTGAGTTCCAAAGAAAGTGACATACCTCATTTCCTTGGTGATGGAACACTCTGAACTTGCTATCCAAGAACCAAGACACCGAGAGGCAATCCCAGTCCATGTCCCTGTGGGCTCACTTGATTGGATTTTCCAAGGACAGAGTCAGTCTTTCTTGGTACCTCCTGATGTGAGTATAGCCAAATACCAGGAGAGCTCTGAAGAGATACTTTTCCTGTGAAAGCAGGTAGTAGCTGGCCACGTTTTCCTGACAACTTCACAGAGTTGGTCAAGAAAACCAGATCTGATAGAGGACACGCCATTTTGGGGGAACATAATATGGCCCACCAGTCAGAGTTAACTCCGGAGAGTCACAGACCTACTTGAGGGAAGGATTTGCATTTGTGAGTGTGGGTTTGTTGTTTTGTCTCATGTTCAGAGAATAGGTACGAAAGGCGGTTTGTTTGATTTGAAGTGAACTGTTTCTAGTAAGTCGTTTGACAAGATGAGTGTTTCTATGTCTGTGTATCCCACTGTGTCCGCGGTTGTAGACATGAGAAAAGAGAATGCAACAATGGATGTGTCCTGTCTAGTAGAAAGCTTCCCATTATGCATCCTGCCTAATTTATGAATAGAGTGCGGATTGCCTTATGGATGGGCAATACCTACTACCTTCCTAAGTCTCTGTTTTCTTCTGAATTCTGGCCACTCTCCAGAATAGGCTCATGGTTTTGTGTCCAAGATATGTAACAACTCCAAGGTCTGTGACATGGCCATGTACAGGATAGCTGAAGGGAATGGCCAGCATCTCAGAAAACTCAGATATCAATGTGACCAGGAAAGTCTCAGTGGATATACCCTGCTTTTGGCCTTTTGCTTTCCTATTGTTCTGTTGCCCTGAATATCAGGAAGGTCTTTGCCTCAGGCCACCCCTTTGTGAAGCCTGAAGAAAACAGTTTTCAAATGGAAATGAATGGGCGTCACTTGTGGCTCTTTCTTAATTGCTTTGGAAAGGGATGTGTCTGAATTAGCCTCTTGGCCTTGTATGTGGCTGTGACTTTGATTCTCAGCAGCTGATGGATCTAAAGAATGATCCCATGTGTGCATCCAAAACCATAATTGCCAAAAGATCAGTCATTGTGGATGAAGTCTCTCGTCTTCCTCTGTTAGGTTCACTGACTTCCATCAAGTGAGAATTGGTATTCCTTGGGTCAAATGAGTTCTTCAAATCACTGCAGAGGTGCTTAGGTTTTTGCATGACTCCAAATCACATAAAGAATCTATAATTGAAAGTCAGTAGGCCACAAATTGGAGAAACAGAGCAGTATTAACGGGAGGCTTATTTGATCACTCCTGGTTCACAGGAAGGGTGTCCAGGCCAACATGACTTTAGGCAAATGAGGGGCAAGGGAGTTTATTTGGACACTGTCTTTGGGTGAGCCATTCATGGAGACCTTCAGCCAGAGGTTACGATGAGTGACTATATGGAAGAAGATGAGGACCTTGTTTGAGTGTTTTGGTTTTAATTGTGGTCATTTGTGTGGTGGTTGTAAGAAATATCTTGGTCCACCTGGGCTTGAACTCTGGTTGGATTCCCCTTAGAGACTGCGTTCTGGAACTGAACTCAGAGAAGTATTGCCATGAATTGTGTTGGGATATTAGGAGGCCACGCATGAGAGTCGCCCTTGGAAACTGAGATCTAGGCCCAGGGTGGCTTTCCACAGAGCACTGAGAATCTCAGCCAGGATAACACATGATTTTATTCTGAAAGACTTGGCAGCCATAGTTGAGTGTCAAAACACACATGGACCTCACATTGTAGACCTCAATTTACCTGGCTTCATGTGACCTTTTGGCCACTCTTTGGGAAGCCTTGCCTGTGAGAGTTCTCCAGAGCTTTCATTGAAAATGAGCTTCCTCATTATTTAATGGTTTCTGAATGAATTGAAACCCACAGTGCCTCCAACTTCATCCTTAACAATGGCTAGATGAATACCATGTAGTTATTAAAATTTCCATGACCAGGTGGCACTGGAGAACCTTTGAATGTCCTGTTGCTGATCATGAGTATACCAAACAGTGCCTTGATTGACTGGATTTCATGAAAATGTTGTAGAAAAGAGATGCCAGTACGTTTGAGTCTGCTGAGTAGTGGGCCTAGAGCACTGGTGGGCAGGTGTATGAAAAAACATCAGTAGTAGGGCCATGAGGATCTACCATTGGATTCCAAATGGCTTGTGACTGACATGGTGCAGCCAGCAGATCCTTATTTGTAAAGTCATCTTTTTATATGGAGAGGTTTCAGGGCAATGTTCAGAATAAGGGTCATATGGACAAGGGGGCAATGGGGCAAGCTATGAGGGATAGAAGCCTGGTTAGTGCGTTCTCCTGCACACCCTGACCCACCACACGTGACATAACTCCCTCCAGCACTGTGTCTTAGTTGGGTCCTTGTATTTTATGAAGCAAATACTAAACTCTCAGTGCAGCAGGAGAAACACCACAAAAAGTGGAGGAGGACAAAATGGTTTCACAGTTCACATGGGGAGACATTTAGTCACCAGTGGTCACTGTTTACCAACAAAGAGAGGATTCAGGCCTCCTGCTTCATGTTAATTGGAAAATAAGAACCCATGTCCTTCAGGTCAAAGTGATGGAGACCCACCTTTGATGTTCTCACTACAAAAGAAGATAAAGCTCCTGAAAACAACCGAAATTTCAAGTGCCCAACCTCAGAGTGAGATTCTCAAAAAGTCCTTAGGCCAGAAGAGCTCCATGTTTGTGGAGTGTTTACCCTGTCCCTTACTTTTAGAAAGTCCTCTACCTCCACCAAAGATGTGAAATCTGGAGCATTTTCCATTCAAGATAGGTATTCACAGATTTTCTAACTCTTCTCCTATAATTGTGTCTTACTTGAGGCGAAAGTAATGTTAAAGCATTGTTCTGGATGAGAGTGGGAAGATTTTTGTGTAGCATATATTTGCATACACATTGGATTCAATTTCCTATTTTCTATTCGAAATACTGAATCCCTGACACTAACACATACCCTATCAGACTCTGAATACTATTTCTAATAGGATGGAGAAAAATAACCCAAACAGAATAGAAATACAAGCAGTTTAGAGGAGTCATGGTGTATATTTGGACTTGCCTTTTGCATGATACAGAGTAGGAGTTAAATCTAGTCAATTTTTTGTTGAAATAGTTCTCCATGTGTTTTTAAAGTTAACAAATTGTGAATTCCTCTCTCCCTTTCTCTGTAGCCCATTCAGCACATATATTTTTATATGGATATATAGAATCATACCTGGTACCACACATACATTCTTGTGAGGTGGATGAGTTGGCAGATACAAATTGTGAGAAGAGATCACTCCTACTAAACCGTGTTGGAACTGAATATTCAACCAATGGGTGAGCTTCCATGTTCAGTAAAATGAATATTTTTGGATCTGTGGATGATATATATTTTATGATGAATTTTGATTGACATATATGTTGCTATTTTTTTTTTCTGTGTGTGTGTGTGTTTTGTGTCACTCACCTGTTCTGTAAAACAACTTCAGAGAGAGAGGTTAAAAATTCATGCAAAGCTCTGATGGAGGTATCTAATATCTTAGTTTTGGTCTATTGCTTCTTCTAATTGGGTCATTTGTTGTGTCCCATGGACGAGGGCAGTGGTTCCTGTGCCCACCCCTGCAGCAACTCCTATTCCGAATAGGATGGCTAAAGTGAGGGATATATGTTCCCAGTTGAAACGGGTTGTATGCCCCCCTATTTGATCTTCAAATGAACCTGCATCATGATAGAGCACTCTGGGAAACATCTGCACCATTACACAATTAATCACATCTGTTGACCATTTCATGAAAACATAAACAATGTTTAATTATATACAATTATGCTGTTGTAGGGACGGACAAGGCAAGGCACCTAAGATAGCAAAGAAGACAGCGAAACCGTCCTATTTGGTTGCAACCATATTCAGAGGGCATTGCTTCTGTTGTAATCAATTATTCTCCTGAAACTCAAGTATAGGTAGTTTCAGAATTTTGTACCCAACATGTAAGGGAAGGGGCTCAGAAGTTCACAGTCTGCAGAAGTTCAAAAAAGCCGTTGTTTTTTCTGTTTTTTCCTCGGTTCTGGGCAAGTTAACTTTTCAAGGACACCTGGGAGGGAAAGAGCTTTTTCCTACCTTTCTTATTTTTCGCCCCTGACAGCTGTTACCATGGAGCCCTGATGGTAACTTCTTTATCTTAGAAATATAGCCATCTCTGTAATGCCCCAGCTCACGGCCAGAGGCCTTGTTCATATATTTTGTGGAAAACAAGTAATGGGGTGTCTAGCATAGAAGTGCTTATTTTTTTAGCCAGTGGCCAAGTAGAACAAGGCAACACTAAAAGAGGAAGTTTATCTACATTGAACTCTTTTATAGGGACTCTTTTGCTGAAAGTCCTAAAGTCAGCCATGGTGAAGACTTCTGTAGAAAGTCAGTTAAGAATTTTCTGTAGGCCTGGTACAGAAGGGGAAGACAGGGAAGGTGGGGCTGACAGCAGCTCCGAGGATCTGAGAATAAGGAAGGAGAGATGTAAAAGAATAATGGGAAAGGGGTTTGGTATTTTCCTAGTAACAAAAACTTGAGCTGCAGAACAGGTAGAGCAGAGGGGAAGACAAGAGTGAGTATCCCAAAATGCATGTGAGGGACTTTAAATTTTTAGTAAACTGTTTTCAGTGATGACAAAGCAACTTTAAAGGCCATTTTCATTACATCTTTGATAGGAGTCTGAGGGCTCTCCTCTGCTACTTTCAGCTTTGTGTTAGCTGGTAAGAGGACCTGGTGGGACCCGGTGCGGGCACGGACAGGAGAAGAGAGGAGTGAGTCGGTGGATGAGAACCTGAGTACCTGCTAACTCAGCAAGGGGGCGATGGTCTGAGAACCGGGAGAGGTTTGGGTTTTTGATCTAATAATTGGAGGGGAGAAATCAGGTTGCTGAGTTGAGAGTGACAGCAGAGACTCTGGAGCACAAGGCTGAAGGTGAGGATCTATTGGATAAGCATAGTTCAGGATATGAGTGAAGGATGGAAAAGGCCTGCCCATAGGGGAATCTCCTTTCACCCTTTTGAGCACTTGCAGAAGTTAAAAAGGTCACACAGGGCTGGGGATGTGGCTCAATTGTAGCACGCTCGCTTGGCATGCGTGTGGCCCGGGTTTGATCCTCAGCACCACATACAAACAAAGATGTCGTGTCCGCCAAAAACTAAAAAATAAATATTAAAAATTCTCTCTGTCTCTCTGTCTCTCGCCTCTCTCTTTAAAAAAAATGGTCACGCAGAATTTGAGGATCTAGAGACCCCTCTGGGGGCCATCGGTTTTGGTTATCTAATTGGTAATATGGCCAATGCTGTGTACTGAATTTGATGAGGAGTTTGTGTTCCATCAGGCAGCCCCTGTATGCTCACATCCCCATGACGTACAGAAAAAGTCGGCCAGGCATTCTGGAATTACTAAAAAGGAGTGATGGATTTTTCCTTTCCCCAGGTCCATGATCCTCTTAGTTGTACAAGTCCGATATTTACTGCCATTAGCCCCTTGAACTAGAGACCTTTTATTTGATAGAGGGCCCAATGGGGCCTTAAGCACTGAGTTTATTGCCCCTGTATCCCCTTCAAAGTTTACTGGGGTCTCCTCCACTTCAAAAGATACGCTGAGCTCAGGGAGGGGATCTGAGCCCCGACTTTCGTAGTCATGCTGAAGAGTCAGAATGGCTGGCTGGCTTGGCTGCCTCTTTCTAGGGCACTCTTGAACCCAGTGTCCTCTTTCTTTACAGTAGGCACATTGATCTGAGGTCAGGGGTGGCCTCTGGCGTGGGACCAGGTATCCCTTCCTGTCTCCCTGTTTCTTAATTTCTGGCCCTTTTGTTGTTGTGACCGGGACCTTAGTCAACTCCTTAGTCTGTCTTTTGTTTCTTTTATCGTCCTTTTGCTCCCTTCTCTTCCTCAGTTTCTCTCTTATAGTATACTTTCTCGGCTTCTCTGACTAAATCTCTCAAAGTCATATCTTGTAATCCATCTAAGCATTGTAACTTTCTTTAAATATCCAAGGCAGCATGCCCAATAAAGGCCATTGTGACAGATGCCTTTAGATCCTCTGCATGAGGAACGAAAGGAGTATATCTCCTATATGCCTCCGTAATTCTCTCTAGAAACATAGAGGAAGATTCATCAGGCCCGCAGGCGTGGTAGCCACGTCACCCCAAATGGAGTAGGGAAATAGCAGTGCCACTGCCCGTGCCCGGATAAGGCCCAGTCACCAGCTGGTGTGGTAGTCACGTCACCCAAATTGTAGTAGGGGCCAAGCAGGCCTCCGCCCACGCCCGCAACAAAAGCAGACCTGTGACTGACCTGCGGAACAGGCACAGCGGCCTGCCACCATGGTAGACATGACGCCCCAATTGGAGTAGTGGCAGAGCAGAGCTTTCTCCCGCGCCCAGTACAAGCACAACGGCCAACCGGCGTGGTAGTCACGTCAACCCAATTGGAGTAGGGGCAGAGCAGAGCCTTTGCCCGCACCCAGAACAGGCCCAGCGATCTGCCAGCATGGTAGTCACGACACCCCAATGGCAGTAGGGCCAGAGCAGAGCCACCACCCGCTCCCGCAAGGTAGGCAGACCTGCAACCGACAGGCGGAACAGGCCCAGAGGCCTGCAAGCGCAGCAGACACGTCAACCCATTTGGTTCTTTGAAAAAATAAAAAAAATCGACAGAACATTAGCCATGCTAACGAAGACAAGAAGAGAGAGAACTCAAATTACTAGCATATGGGATGAAAAAGACAACATCATAACAGATATTTCAGATATACAGAAGATAATCCGAAATTATTTTGAATCTTTGTACTCTAATAAAATAGAAGACGGTGAAGGCATCGATAAATTTCTTAAGTCATATGATCTGCCCAGATTGAGTCAGGAGGATACAGACAACCTAAACAGACCAATATCAATTGAGGAAATAGAAAAAAACATCAAAACACTACCAATTAAGAAAAGCCCAGGACCTGATGGGTATATAGCAGAGTTTTACAAAACATTTAAAGAGGAACTAATACCAATACTTTTCAAGTTATTTCAGGAAATTGAAAAAGAGGGAATTCTTCCAAATTCATTCTATGAGGTCAACATCACTCTGATTCCTACACCAGACAAAGACACTTCAAAGAAAGAAAACTACAGACCAATATCTCTAATGAGCCTAGAGGCAAAAATCCTCAATTAAATTCTGGCAAATCAGATACAAAAGCATATCAAAAAAATTGTGCACCATGATCAAGTAGGATTCATCCGTGGGATGCAAGGCTGGTTCAAAATACGGAAATCAATAAATGTTATTCATCACATCAATAGACTTAAAAATAAGAACCATATAATCATCTCGATAGATGCAGAAAAAGCATTCGACAAAGTACAGCATTCCTTTATGTTCAAAACTCTAGAAAAACTAGGGATAACAGGAACATACCTCAATATTTTAAAAGCAATCTATGCTAAGTCTCAGGCTAGCATCATTCTGAATGGAGAAAAATTGAAGGCATTCCCCCTAAAATATGGAACAAGACAGGGATGCCCTCTTTCACCACTTCTGTTCAACATAGTTCTCGAAACACTGGCCAGAGCAATTAGACAGACAAAAGAAATTAAAGGCATATAAATAGGAAAAGAAGAACTTATATTATCACTATTGCAGATGACATGATTCTATACCTAGCAGACCCAAAAGGGTCTACAAAGAAACTAATAGAGCTAATAAATGAATTCAGCAAAGTGGCAGGATATAAAATCAACACTCATAAATCAAAGACATTCCTGAATATCAGTGACAAATCCTCTGAAACGGAAATGAGGACAACCACTCCATTCACAATATACTAAAAAAAAAAAATAATTGGGAATCAACCTAACAAAAGAGGTGCAAGTTTTATACAAGGAAAACTACAGAACCCTAAAGAGAAAAATAGAGGAAGATCTTAGAAGATGTAAAAATGTACCCTGTTCATAGGTAGACAGAACTAACATCATCAAAATGGCGATATTACCAAAAGTTCTCTATATGTGTAATGCAATGCAATTCAAAATCCCAACGGCATTTCTTGTAGAAATAGAGAAAGCAATCATGAAATTCATATAGAAAAATAAAAGACCCAGAATAGCAAAAACAACACTAAGCAGGAAGTGAGAATCAGGCCGTATAGCGATACCAGACTTCAAACTATACTACAGAACAATAGTAAAAAAAAATAGCATGGTACTGGTACCAAAACAGGTGGGTGGACCAATGGTAAAGAATAAAGGACACAGAAACCAATCCAAAAAAATACAACTCTCTTATATTTGATAAAGGGGCTAAAAGCATGCAATGGATGAATGATAGCATCTTCAACAAATGGTGCTGGGAAAACTGGAAATCCATATGTAACAAAAAGAAACTGAATCCCTTTCTCTTGCCATGCACAAAAGTTAAATCAAAATGGAACAAGGAGCTTGATATCAAATCAAGACATGGTGTTTGATAGAAGACAAAGTTGTCTACAATCTACATACTGTGGGGTCGCCTCCAAATTCCTCAATAGGACACCCATAGCACAAGTGTTAATAACTAGAATCAACACATGGGACTTACTCAAACTAAAAAGTTTTTTCTCAGCAGAAGAAACAGTAAGAGGGGTAAATAGGGAGCCTACATCCTTGGAACAAATCTTTCCTCCTCACACTTCAGATAGAGCACTAATATCCAGAGTATACAAAGAACTCAAAAAATTAGTCAATAAGATAACAAATAACCCAATCAACAAATGGGCCAAGAACCTGAACAGACACTTCTCAGAGGAGGACATACAATCAATCAACAAGTACATGAAAAAATTCTCACCATCTCCAGCAGTCAGAGAAATGTGAATCAAAACCACCCTAAGATACCATCTCACTCCAGTAAGTTTGGCAGCCATTATGAAGTCAAACAACAACAAGTGCTGGCGAGGATCTGGGGAAACAGGTACACTTGTACATTGCTGGTGGGACTGCAAATTGGTGCAGCCAAACGGGAAAGCAGTATGGAGATTTCTTGGAAAGCTGGGAACGGAACCAACATTTGACCCAGTTATTCCCCTTCTCGGTCTAAAACCTAAAGACCTAAAAAGAGCATGCTACAGGGACACTGCTACATCGATGTTCATAGCAGCACAATTCACAATAGCAAGACTGTGGAACCAACCTAGATGCCCTTCAATAGAAGAATGAATAAAAAAATGTGGCATTTATACACAATGGAGTATTACTGTGCATTAAAAAATGACAAAATCATAGAATTTGCAGGGACATGGATGGCATTAGAACAGATTATGCTAAGTGAAGCTAGCCAATACCTAAAAAAACAAATGCCAAATGTCTTCTTTGATATAAGGAGAGTAACTAAGAACAGAGTAGGGACGAGGAGCATGAAAAGAAGATTAACATTAAACAGGGATGAGAGGTGGAAGGGAAAGGGAGAGAGAATGGAAACTGCATGGAAATGGAAGGAGAACCTCAGGGTTATACAAAATTACATACAAGAGGAAGTGAGGGGAAAGGGAAAAATAATACAAGGGGGAAAAATTTATTACTGTAGAGGGTGTAGAGAGAGAAGAGAGGAGGAGAGGGGACGGGAGGGGGGATAGTAGAGGATAGGAAAGGCAGCAGAATACAACAGACACTAGTATGGCAATGTATGAATCAATGGATGTGTAACTGATGTGATTCTGCAATCTGTAAACGGGGCAAAAATGGGAGTTCATAACCCACATAAATCAAAGTGTGAAATATTATTTATGAAGAACTATGTAATGTTTTGAGCAACCATATATAAAAATTAAAAAAAAAAAAAGATAACTAAATTCGGTGAATAATGCACGAGAATCCTAATATTTCTACAGTAACTGACCCAGTTTAAAATCAATGCCAGTAGATTCCTATGGGACATGATGTGTATTTTGACGTTCATTTTTATTCAACAATGGTACATTACTATTTCATGAGTTTATGCACATTATAGGATATATATTTCATCCACAAATTAGCAAATTTATAGGCATTTGATTCAATTTCAATCGCTTCCTGCTTTACAACATATGCATTCCTCCAGGTTTCCTTACTGGTCTATTCATGAGACTTCTTTCCAAACATATTATTTTCGATTTCCATAATCACTTTTGAAACAAAACTCACACACTGTTCATGATAAACCAAAACACTAATATTACCATTAGATGTATAATTGGTGGGAATGAATGATTGTATATCAATATAAGATTTCCTGTAATTTTTAAGATATCAGTTCAATCCATTATTTAAAGTTGGAACAAGTTATATTATTTATTCACTGTATTGTCTATTCGTACTTTATCTCTAAATTCATAGACACAGTGTGCACCTCTTTGTAACCCCAATACTAATTTTCCGTCTTGAATATATTGCTTCCAGAAATGGTGGAAGAAATACTCATGTCACCTGATCTACATATACATTTTATGACAGTAGTATTCTGGACAAATAATGTAATGGTCACGGTTATGATTGCACGAAGGACTAAATGGAAAGTGAACATGGATTACTAAAAACATCTATGTCCAGGTTGCCTAATGCTCTCAAATGTCAATCCTATTGGTGACTACATATTTTTTTCTTCCTAATATTATGTATTCAAACTCAACCCTGTTGAAAATGTCTAATCCTATCACTCACTTTATACTTTGCCTGATTTTGTAATGTCTCTATTGATATCTGCTTTTCTACATTTTTTCCCAGCTCATCATAGTGACTGACTCTTCATATGTGCTGACTTTAACAATCACTCTGTAACCGAAACCCTATTGTTAAAGAACTTTTGTTCCAAATGGTATACTCACACTTCTTCCTAAACGTACTATCTTCCTATTTCTATCAACTATCCCTTTTTGACTGGATGTTCTCTTCTACATTCAATCATTATAGTAAATGTCCGGTGAGCTTCACAGGAGGAAACCACCAACAGAATATCTCATGCAACAACAAAGGGTTTATTGAGTGTCCAGCATGCTGGTGCTCAGAGCTCACTTGAATAGAGCAGATAGCCCTGAGAATAGCTTAAGTAGAGCTTATATACATTACCTGGAGAGGGCAGGGAGGGAAGTTTATTGATGGATTGGGGTGAGTGGGCGATTTGCGTGCAACTGGGTGAGGGAGCACATTCTGCAGTTGGGCAGTTGGGGACAGCACATACTGGGAACAAGATTTGCAAGCATTTCTCAAGATTTCAACAGTGTTTTGTTAAGCATACAGAAAAACAGGAAGTGACAAGTACCTATTTTACTAACCTTTTATTCCCCACTTCTTCTTCTGGCTACTTTTAATCATAAAAATGATCATTGGGGGGGTGTCACATTCTATGTATACTAGTAGGGTATTACCATAAGTTTAACTCGTCCAATTTGAGCCTGGAGAAAAGAAATTACACGGATGAGAAAACAGGGTTTAGTAGTTAGCAATAACATGAGGATTACTATTGGACTGGCCAGGGTTGATAAGAACGTAGTTAACCAGGAAGACTGTGTGAACCAAGACTCAAACCACCTTTTTTGGGCCTCTCTGTCTCGTTGATGCTTTTCAAGGCATCTTTTTAATTTACTCTTAGATTTTATTACAAGTCCAGTATGCTCGGCATACAAACAACTTTCTTTTCTCAATGTAGCACAAAGCCCCCTTCTCTCATGACGAGGAGGTCCAACCCTCGAGTGCTCTGAAAAACAACTTCAGAGAGAGAGGTAAAAGACTCATGCAAAGCTCTGATGGAGGTTTCTAATATCTTAGTTTTGGTCTATTGCTGTCATTTGTTGGGTCATTTGTTGAGTCCCTTGGACAAAGGCAGTGGTTCCCGTGGCCACCAGTGCAGCAATTTCTATTCCTAATAGGATGGCTACATTGAGAGATATATATTTTCAGTGGAACCGGGTTGAATGCCCCCATATTTGATCTTCAAATGAATCTGCATCGTGATAGAGCACTCTGGGAAACATCTGCACGATTACACAATTAATCACATCTGTTGACCATTTCATGAAAACATTAACAATGTTTAAGTATATAGAATCATGCTGTAGTAGGGAAGGACAAGGCAACGCCCCTAAGATAGTACTGAAGACAGGGAAACAGTCCTATTTGGTTGCAACCAGATTCAGAGGGCATTGATTCTGTTGTAATCAACTAATCCTCTGAAACCCAAGTTTAGGTAGTTTCAGAATTTTGTACCCAACATGTAAGGGAAGGGGCTCAGAAGTTCACAGTCTGCAGAAGTTGAAAAAAGCAGTTTTTGTTTCTGTTTTTTCCTCGGTTCTGGGCAAGTTAACTTTTCAAGGACACCTGGGAGGGAAAGAGCTTTTTCTTCCCTTTCTTATTTTCCCATTGCCAGCTGTTACTACGGAGCCCAGTTGCTAACATCGTTAACTTAGAAATGTAGCCATCTCTGTGAAGCCCCACGTCAAGGCCAGAGGCCTTGTTCACATATTTTTGTGAAAAACTAGTAAGGGGGTGTCTGGATTAGGAGTGCTGATTTTTTTAGCCAGTGGCCAAGTAGAACAGGGCAACATGAAAATAGGAAGTTTAACTACATTGAACTTTTTTATAGGGACTCTTTTGCTTAAAGTCCTAAAGTCAGCCATGGTGAAGACTTCTGGAGAAGGTCAGTTAAAGACTTTTCTGTGGGCCTGGTATAGAGGGGAAAGACGGAGAAGGTGGGGCTGAGAGCAGCTCCGAGGATCTGAGAATGAGAAAAGAGAGATGTAAAAAAATAATGGGAAAGTGGTTTGGAATTTTCCTAGCAACAAATATTTGAGCAGTAGAACAGGTCAAGCAGAGGGGAAGATGGTAGTGAGTATCCCAAAACGCAGAGGGACTTTAAATTTGTAGTAAACTGTTTTCAGTGATGACAAAGCAACTTTAAAGGCCATTTTCATTACATCTTGGATAGAGGTCTGAGGGCTCTCCTCAGCTGGTTTGAGCTTTGGGTTAGTTGGTAAGAGGACCTGGTGGGACCCAGTGCGGGCACTGTCAACAGAAGAGAGGAGTGAGTGGGTGGAGGGGTACCTCAGTACCTGCTACCTCAGCAAGGGGGCAATGGTCTGAGAACCAGCAGAGGTTTGGGTTTTTGATCTAATAATTGTAGTGGAGAAATCAGGTTGCTGAGGTGGGAGTGACAGCAGAGACTCTGGAACAGAAGGCTGAAGGTGAGGATCTATTGGATAAGCATAGTTCAGGATGTGAGCGAAGAAGGGAAAAGGCCTCCACATAGTGGAATCTCCTTTCACCCTTTTGAGCACTAGCAGATGTTAAAAAGGTCATGCAGGATTTGAGGATCTAGAATCCCCTCTGGTGGCCATCAGTTTTTGTTATCTAATTCGTAATATGGCCAATGCTGTCTACTGAATTTAATGCAGGGTTTGGGTTCCATCAGGCAGCCCCTGTACGCTAACATCCCCATGACTTACAGAAGAAGTCGGCTTTTCCCCCACACAGCCATGGCTGTTTTTGGCTTTGACAGTCGGCCGGGTAAACACAGTAATCTAGGCTAGCCAACCTGCATCTGGCTCGTGTGTCCCTACATCCATAATATTTGTTTCCATTATCTATGGTGAGGAAGGGATTTAATGGATTTTTAGTGGGATCCTCTTCATCAGGGATATCCCATTAGGAAAGACCTATAGCCAGCTGACAAATGTCTGGGTGGAGAGATGGTCACCAGGTCCCTAAGTGGGCTGCATGCAAGATAGATTATACTTCTTTTCCAGTAGAATTTGTGATCAGCCATCGCTGCTGAACGGGCTGATGAGGGTTAGGACTACTTGTGGCCAAGGGGAGAGTCTATAGGCTTATCCACACGGTGAATATGCAATTTGAAAGTGTTACCAGTCTTTTCCAGTTTCCAGCCAGAGTGTGGACAGGGCGCAGGCTTGAGATGAGAGGCATGGATCCAGGAAGTGATTCCGTTTACCTTTACCACTATAGATGTTATAAGTAGCACCTGGTATGGTCCTTTCCAGTGGGGTTCCAGGGATGACACCTGATATCATCTTATGTAGATGAAGTCTCTTACTTGATATCGATGTGGAGTCCCCTCGTCCCCAGTTTGGTAGGGAGTGGCCAGCTGTTTCCACAGGTATCACTGAGATCTTTCAAGAGCTTTAAGTCTGTCATACAAGGGGGTGTGAAAGGGATCGTTAGGTCTTAGAGTTGGGCTTTGGTCCGTTACTGGAAGAGAGGCACCCTAGATATTCACAGGGGGTGTGGTTACTCAAAGAAACAGAGGGCATATTTCTTGCACGAAACATTGTATAAGGCATGAGCATAGTCCAATCATTTATGCTGGTCTCTAAGCTTAATTTCGTTGAGGTCTCTTTAATGGTTCTATTTATTCTTTCTACCTGTCCTGAACTCTAGGGTATGTAAGCACAATTAAACTTCCAATGAATCCCCAGGTTCCTGGCTAACCCCTGACTTACTTGGGCCATGAACGCCGGTGCATTATCAGACCATATTACCTTTGGCAGGCCGTATCTTTGAAAAATGTCTTTCAGGATCTGCTTGACCACCATTAGCACTGTTTCTTTTTTTTTCTTTTAGTGGGGAAGGCTTCAATCCATCCTAAAAATGTATCTACAAAGACTAGAAGATATTTATGTCCATACCTTGCTGGCTTAATTTCAGTAAAGTCAACTTCCCAGAATTGTCCTGGTCTGGTTCCTTGTAGGTGCTTTCCTGCAGGAAGCTTGGAAGGGTAAGAATTTACCAATTGATGGACTCAACAGGCTTTTTTTACCCATTCAGTTATTTCTTTTTGCTGTGAGTCAGTTAGTGGAAAACTCTGTTCTTGATACTTCAGAAATACCTGCAGTTTCTTTGAACCAAGGTGAGTGAGTTGATGTGCATTTTCTACTGACGTATTTAGAGCTGTGACTATAGGAGTTTTTACTGAAGGATTTAGAAATTCCACTTGGGGGCCTTCAGGGTTAAAAGTTATTTTGGACCGGAACTTGGTGAGCAGATTTCTGCCCATCAATGGGGCTAGGAATTCTGGGATTACTAGGAAGGAGTGATGGATTTTTCCTTTCCCCAGTTCCATGATCCTCTTAGTTGTCCAAGCCCGATATTTACTGTCATTAGCCCCTTGAACTAGAGACCTTTTATTTGATAGAGGGCCCAATGTGACATTAGGGGTGAGTATATTGCCCCTTTATCCACTTCAAAGATTCCTGGGGTCCCCTCCACTTCAAAAGTTACCCTGAACTCGGGGAGGGGATCTGAGCCCCGACTTTCATACTCATCCTCCAGAGTCAGAATGGCTGACTGGCGTGGCTGTCCCTTTCTAGGGCACTCTTTGGCCCAGTGTCCTTTTTTTTTTACAGTTGGTACATTGATCTGAGGCCAGGGGTGGCCTCTGGCATGGGACCAGGTATCCCTTCCTGTCTCCCTGTTTCTTAATTTCTGGCCCTTTTGTTGCTGTGACCAGGACCTTAGTCAACGCCTTAGTCTGTCTTTTGTTTCTTTTATCCTCACTTTGCTTCTTTCTCTTCCTCAGTTTCTCTCTTAAGGTATATTTTCTTGGCTTCTCTGACTAAATCTCTCAAAGTCATATCTTGTAATCCATCTAAGCATTGTGACTTTCTTTTAATATCCAGGGCAGCTTGCCCAATAAAGGCCATCATGACAGATGCCTTTTGATCCTCTGCCTGTGGATCGAAAGGAGTATATCTCCTACATGCCTCCATAATTCTCTCTAGAAACATAGAGGGAGATTCATCAGGCCTTTGAATAATCTCTATTACCTTGGCCAAATTAGTTGGTCGCCTAGTGGCCACTTGGAGGCCCACTATTAGAACCTGGCGATAAGTGGACAGATGCTTTCTAACTTCAATGTTGTTGGTGTCCCAGTTGGGTTGTTTCAAGGGAAAACCAGCTTTGATTAAGTTGGGAAGATGTGTCCGTCTCCAATCTGGTCGGAGGACATTTTTTTATAGCTTCCAGGAAGATTCTCTTTTGTTCCTCTGTCGTGAAGAGAGTCCCTAGGAATTGTTGACAGTCATCCCAAGTAGGCAGGTGTGAAAACATCAATGACTCAACCAGACCTGTGAGCCCGATGGGGTCCTCGGAAAAAGGGGGATTGTTATTTTTCCAGTTATATAGGTCGGAAGAGGAGAAAGGCCAATATTTGTAGGCTTGCATTTTCCCCCCATGGCCTTCGTCAATCAATGGTCCGTAGGGACATAGGGGGAGCATCACAGGAGGTCCAGGGTTTTCAATCATTCGCCACCATCAAGTTCCCTTAGCTGGGCTAGCTTCCTCCTGCGGAGGAGGGGCTGTGTGTGCTGCGGGGGAGTTATCTGGAGGGCGCTGGGCCAGCTTAGATTCCTCCAATGGTAGAGAGGCTGAGTCAGCTGCAGGAGAATCACTTAGAGGGTGTTGGTGGTTGGGGGACGAGGGCAGGGTATAATAAGGGGGAAGAGAGTACAGTAGAGTCAAATCTTGTGACTCAGGGATTACAAAGGGTGGAGGAGGAGGAGGAGCAGAGGGTTTGAGAGATCATGGGGGAAGGAGTAGGAGCAGGGGAAGGGACAAAGAAAGGCTTCACCCATTGAGGAGGAGATTTACAGAGGTCCTGCAAAGTTAAAATATATGGCTGTTGATCCGGATGGCTATGTGTGCCTGGGTGAAAGACAATATCTCTGACTTCTTAAATTAGAGGGAAATAGAAAGATCCTTCTAGGGGCCATCCAAATTCAAAGGTGGGCCATTCTGAGGCACAGAGATTCCGAAAGGTCCAACGTTTTACTAAAAATGAAAGATTCTGAGCCCTTAAGCGGACTTTGGTCCAGTGATCAAGGGTCAGGGACAGGGGCATTGAAGTGCTGTGTCCCATAATGAAAGATACACAAAGAGTGAATGCAAGACACATGACACAGACAAGACAAGACAATAAAGACATTCAATGGACATCCAAAACTGAGACCAGGACTGAGTAGCCAGCAAAACCCAATGGCCTGGCAATTCCGAATCCGATACAAAATATTACTGAGTCGAGGAGACTATTGTTCCTCGATTTCCCGAGTCTTTGGGAAGTCCCCCAGGGACGTGGCCTGCGGCTCTGTGACACGTCTGTCAGCCACCATCGGAGAGAACTCACGCTCTTCATCGACAGCCATTTTGCCAAGCCCTAACCTTAACACTGAAACAAGAAAGAGGGGCCTTACTTAACCCGAGAGGAACCCGTTAGGGTCTTTTGTCCGCCACTGCCAAAACTCGGTGGAATCTCCATATGTAAAGGTCGGGCGAGCATGGAAGGAAGAGACCACTAACAGACTGTCTTATACAACAGCAAAGGGTTTATTCTGGGTCCAGCATGCTGGGGCTCGGAGCTCACTTGAATAGATCAGAGAGCCCTGAGAACAGTTTAAGCAGAAAATATATATTTTCCTTGGAGAGGGCAGGGAGGGAAGTTTACTGATGGTTCAGGGCGAGTGGTCGGTTTGCGTGCAACCGGGTGAAGGAGTACATTCTACACTTTGGCACTTGGGGACAGCACATTCTGAGAACAAGATTAGCAAACAGTTCTCAAGATTTTAACAGTGTTTTGTTAAGCATGCAGAAAAACAGGAAGTGACAAGTACCTATTTTATTAACCTTTCACTACCGACTATCCTTTTTGACTGAATGTTCTCTTCTACATTCTATGATCCAAAGTACAAGGTCTTATGCCATTGTATATCAATTTATTCAAAGCTAAGTATCCCAATCAAGGGCCCAGTGCCCTTCTGGGCTTCAAATGTTACTTAGATTTCTGTTTTTATACATATATTTCACCTATATATATTTATACATATTGCAGGTTCCCAATACCATTATTTATTCAGCATAATGATTCCTAACCCAAATCAAACATGTTATTAACCCTAACCATACATGGTTCCCTCAATCTAACGTTACAGAAGAGCAGGGACAGAGTTGGTCTTACAATACAGGAATATAGGGAATCTTTCACCTGCTGATAACCTCAAAGGTCCATGCAGATATAATCTCTGGAGAAGATGTAGGCAACTCTGAAAGACCTGAGAGTGCAAAAGTCATCTTCCATGGAAAACAACCTGGTCAGGGTGAAGTGTTCTGTCTGAATCAGCCTCTCCATTCTTAATGTAGAGAAGATGGACCAAATGAGACCTGTGTGGAGAGCTGCTCCTGGGTGCCTATGGGTGATATACCATTCTAACTTGTGAAAGTGTCACAGGAAGCAGGGGCAGCCTCCATCTCATTGGAAGCTTGGAAGCAACTCTTAGGACAGATTGGTTGCCAAGGCAGTGAACTCATTCAGTTTCTGACGGAAGTGACCTCACCTCACTTCCTTGGTGATGGAACTCTGTGAACTTGCGATCCAGGAAGCCAGTCAAACATTGACAGTCCCAGTCCCAGTCTCAGTGGTTATACTTTTTGAATTTCCCAACGACAGAGTCAGTCTTTCTTGGTACCTACTAATGTTAGGATGGCCAAATGGCAGGAAAACTCTGAAGAGGGGCCTTTCCTGAGAAAACAGGTAGTGGCTCACCGCTGGCTCCTGACAACTTCAGAGAGTTGGCAAAGGACACAAAATCTGAGACAGGACAGACCATTTCGGGGGAACGTAGAATGGCCCACAGTCAGAGGACACTCCAAATAGTCACAACCTACTTGGAGGAAAGAGGTGCCTTTGTGGGTGTGGGTGTGGGTTTGTGGTTTTGGCTCATGTTCTGAGAAGAGGTAGGAAATGAGGTTTGTTTGGTTTGGGGTGAATTGTTTCTAGTAAGTCATTTGACAATGCGAGTGTTTCTGTGTCGCTGTATCCCGCTGTGTCCGTTATTGTAGATATTAGAAAAGAGAAAGCATCAATGGATGTGTCCTGTCTTTTAGAAAGCTTACCAGCATTCATGCTGCCCAATTTATAAATGGAATGCGGCTTGCCATAATGATGGGCAACACCTACGATCTTCCTTAGTTCCTGTTTTCTTCCTGAAATCTGGCCACTCTCCATAATAGGCTCATGGTTTTGTATCCAAGATATGTACCACCTCCATGCTCTGTGACATGGCCATGTACTGAATAACTGAAGTGAATTGCGAGCATCTCAGAAAACTCACATACCTGTTTAACCTGTAAAGTCTCATTGGAGAAACCCTGCTTTGGGCCTTTTGCTTACCTATTGTTCTGTTTCCCTGAATGTCAGGAAGGTCTTTGCCTCAGGACAACGCTTTGCGAAGTCTAAAGAAAACCTTTTTCAAATAAAAGAGAATGGGCATCAGCTGTGGCTCTTTGCTTAATTGCTTTGCAAAGAGATGTGTATGAATCAGCGTCTTGGCCCTGTGTTAGGCTGTAGCTTAGATTCTCAGCAACTGATGGATCTAAAGAAAAATCCCATGTGTGCATCCAAAACCAAAATAGCAAAAGAGCAGTCATTGTGGATGAAGTCTTTCGCCTTCCTCTGTAAGGTTTCTGACATCAATCAAGTGAGAATAGGTATCCTTTAGGTCAAATGAGTTCTTCAGTTCCCTGCAGAGGCTAGCCCATAGGTAGTTGGGTTTTCTCATGACTCCAATTCATATAAAGAATTTAAACCCCACAGTCAGTAGTTCTCAAATTTGAGAAGTGGATCAGTATTAACGGCAGGCCTATTTGATCACTCCTGGTTCACAGGAAGTGTGTCCAGGTCACGCAGAATTTAGGTAAATGAGGGGCAAGAAAGCATATTTTGGACACTCTCTTGGGCTGCATTCCTCATGAAAATCTCCAGTCAGAGGTTATGATGAGTGTCTATATGGAAGAAGATGAGGGCCATGTGGGAGTGTTTTGGATTTAATTGTGGTTATTTTTCTGGCAGTTGGAAGGGATGACTGAGTCCACCTGGGTTTGAACTCTGGTGTGATTCCCCTTAGAGGCTGAGTACAGGAACTGAACTTAGAGAAGTATTGCCATGAATTGTGTTGGGATTTTAGAAGACCAAGCATGAGAGTCACCCTTGGAAACTGAGATCTAGGCCCAGGGTGGCTTTCCAGAGACCACTGGGAATCTCAGGCTTGATATCACATGATTTTATTCTTAACGACTTGGCAGTCTTAGTTGAGAGTCAAAACACACATGGACGTTACATTGTAGACCTCAATGGGCCTGGATTTATGTGACACTTTGGCCAATCTTTGGGAAACCTTGCCAGTGAGAGTTCTCCAGAACTTCATTTGAAATGAACTTCCACAACATTTAACGGTCCCTGAATGAATTGAAACCCACATTCTGCCAACTTCATCCTTGAAAAATTGCTAGATAAATACCATGAAATTTTTGAAATTCCCATGACCAGATGGCACTGGAGAAACTTTGGTTGTCCTGTTGCTGAACATGATTATTCAGGACAGTGACTTGATTGACTGAGTTTCATGAAAATGGTGTATAACAGAGATTCCAGGAAGTTGGACCCTGCAGAGTAGTGGGCCTAGTGCAGTGAAGGGCAGGTGTGTGATAAAAAAAAATCTGTGGTGGGGTCATGTGGATCTGCCATTGTCTTCCAATTGGCTTGTGACTGACATGGTGCAGCCAGCAGACGCTTCTATGTAAAGGTATCTTTTTATATGGAGAGGTTTCAGGCCAATGTTCAGAATCCGGTTGCTATGGTCAAGGAGGCAAGCTATGTGGAAGAGAAGCCTGGCTGGTACATTCTTCTGCAGGCTCTGACCCACCACAGGTGACAGAACTCCCTCCAGCACTGTGTCCCAGGTGAATTCCTTGTATTTCTTGAAGCAAATACGAAACTCCCAGTGCAGTAGCAAGAAACACCAGGAAAACTGGAGGATGACCAAATGGCTTCAGAGTCCACAAGAGTAGACAATTAGTCCCCAGTGGCCACAGTTTACCTACAAACAGAAAATTAAAGACAGCTTCCTGATGTTTATTGGAAAATAAGAAATCATGTATTCCAGGTCACATAGAAGCATACCCAGATTTGATTGTCTCACTACATAGGAAGCTAAATCTCCTGACTACAACACATATTTCAAGTGCCCAACCTCAGAGGCAGTTCCTCAAGAAGTCTTTAGTCCAGCAGAGCTCCATGTTTGTGGAGTGTTTACCCTGTCCCTTACTTTTGGAATCTCCTCTACCACCTCCAAGTTTGTGAACTCGTGAGCATATTTGATTCCAGATATGTATTCACAGATTTTCTAACTCTTCTCCTCTAATTGTTTCTAACTTGGGGCCAAGGTAATCTCAAGGCATTGTTATGCATGAGAGTGGGAAGATACTTTTGTAGCATATATTTGCATAAACATTGGAATCATTTTCCAAATTTTTATTCGAAATACTGAATCCCTGACACAAACCCATGCCAACTAGACTCTGACTACTAATTCTAATATGATGGAGAAAATTAACCCAAACAGAATAGAAATACAAGCAGTTCAGAGGACGAATGGTGTATCATTGGAATTGCCTTTTGCTTTATATAGGGTAGGAGTTATAAATCTAGTCAATTTTTGTTGAAATGGTTCTCCATGTGTTTTTCAAGTTAACAAATATGTGAATTCCTGTCTACCTTTCTCTGTATCCTATTCAGCGCATGTATTTTTATATGCACATATAGAATCCTACCTGGTACCACACGTACATTCTTGTGAGGTGGCTCACTTGGCAGACACAAATTGTGAAAAGAGATCACTCCTACTAAACGCTGTTGAAACTGAAAATTCAAACTATTGATGAGCTTCCTAGTACAATAAAATTATACATGAATCCATGTTCAGTAAAACGAATTTATCTGGATCTGTGGATGACATATATTTCGTGGTGAATTTCAATTGGCTTATATTGCTACTTTTTAATGTCTGTTTGTGTGCGTGCCTGTGTGTGTGTGTGTGTGTGTGTGTGTGTGTTTATATATATATATACACACACACTCTACAGATTTTTCAAAATATGAAATATATGTGTCTTATTATACACTCCGTAAATTCATTCATATTCATGTATGTGGATTAATAATCAACTTTTCACAAGATTATTCTGAGAAATATTCATCCACCTGAACTACATATTTGATTCCTAGTACTGAAAACTAACAGTAAATGGTGCATACAAATCCTAATATCTCTGCAGTAACTGACACAGTTTTATATCAATGCAAGTAGATTCCTATGGGACGTGATGTGTATTTTGTCTTTCATTTTTATTCAATACTGGTACATTACTTTGTCTTCAGTTAATGCACATGGTAGGATATATATTTAATCCACTAGTTCAGAAATTTATAGGCATTTTGTCTTACTTTCCATCACTTCCTAATTCAGAAAACATGTTTTCCACAGGGTTTCTTGACTGGTCTTTTCATGAGACTTCTTTCACAAAATGCAAAGGTCACACTTATGTTTGTACCGAAGTCTAAATGGAAAGTGAGTATGGATTACTAAAAACATCTATGTCCAGGTTGCCTAATGCTATCAAATGTCAATCCTATTGGTGACTACATATTTGTTTCTTCCTAAGATTATATATTCAACCTCAACACTGTTGAAAATGCCTGATCCTATCACTTACTTTATACTTTGCCTGATTTCCTAATGTCTCTATTGATATATGGTTTCCTACATATTTTCCAGAGTTCATCAATGTGACTGGCTCTTCACATGTACTGATATTTACATTCATTCTCTACCCGAAACCCTACTGTTAAAGAACGTTTGGTTCAAATCCTATACTCACTCTGCTTTCTAAACCTACTGAATATCTTCCTAATCCTACTGACTATCCTTTTGACTGGATGTTCTTTTCGACATTCAATCATCCAAGGTACAAGGTCCTATGCCATTGTATATCAATTTATCTGAGACATCTGTGCAGAATATAATTCAAAGCTGAGTATCCCAATCAAGGGCCCAATGCACTTCTGGGTTTCAAATCTTACCTAGATTTCTGTGTTCATACTTATATTTCACCTATATATTCTTGTAAATATCGCAGGTTCCCAAAACCATTATTCATCGCACAGAATGATTCCTAACCCAAATCAAACCTGTTATTAACCCTAAGCATACACTGTTCCATCAATCTATCTTTACAATAGAGCAGGGACAGAGTTGGTCTTACAATACAGGAATTTAGGGTATCTTCCACCTGCTGAAACCTCAAAGGTCCATGCAGAAATGATCCCTGGAGAAGACTTAGGCAGCTATGAAGGACCTGAGAGCGCAAAATCATCTTCCATGGCAAAAAAACCGGTCAGGATGAAGTATTGTGTCTGAATCAGTCGCTCTGTTCTTAATGTAGAGAAGATGGACAAAACCAGGCCTGTGTGGAGAGCTGTTCCATGGTGCCTGTGGTTGATATACCATTCTAACTTATGACTGAGTCAGAGAAAGTAGGGGCAGCCTCCATCTCATGGGACCTTTGTAAACAACTATTAGGACAAAGTGGTTGCCAAGGTATTGACCTCATTCAATTCCTGAAGGAAGTGACCTACCTCACTTCCTTGGTGATAGAACTCTCTGAACTTGGGATCCAGGAAGCCAGGCACCCAGAGCCAGTGCCAGTCCCATTCCCAGTGGGCACACTTGTTTGAATTTTCCAAGGACAGAGTCAGTCTTTCTTGGTACCTCCTGATGTGAGGATGACCAAATGCCAGGAGAACTCTGAAGAGGGGCCTTTCCTGAGAAAGCAGGTAGTGGCTCATTGCTGGCTCCTGACAACTTAACAGAGTTGGCAAAAGGGACCTGATCTGATACAGGACAGGCTATTTGGGGGGAACATAGTATGGTCCACCAGTCAGAGGACACTCCGGATAGTCACAGACCTAGTTGTGGGAATGAGGTGCCTTAGTGGGTGTGGGTGTGAGTTCGTGCTTTTGTCTCATGTTCTGAGAATAGGTAGCAAAGGTGGTTTGTTTGGTTTGGAGTCGACTGTTTCTAGTAAGTCGTTTGAGAAGGCGAGTTTTTCTATGTCTGTGTATCCACTGTGTCCGTGGTTGTAGTTATTAGAAAAGACAATACATCAATGGAGGTGTCCTGACTAGTAGGAAGCTTCCAGGCATTTATTCTGCCCTTTTTATGAATGGACTGCAGCTTGCCTTATGGATAGACAACACCTACTATCTTCCCAAGTTCCTGTTTACCTCCTGATTTCTGGCCTCTCTCCAGAATAGGCTCATGGTTTTGTGTCCAAGATATGTACCACCTCCAAACTCTGTGACATAGCCATGTACTGGATAGCTGAATGGAATGGGAACATCTCAGAAACCTCAGAGATCAGTGTAACCAGAAAAGTCTCAGTGGAGAAACCCTGCTTTGGGCAATTTGCTTACCTATGGTTCCCTTGCCCTGAATGTTAGGAATGTCTTTGCCTCAGGCCACCCGTTTGTGGAGCCTGAAGAAAACAGTTTTCAAATTGAAATGAATGGGCATCACCTGTGGCTCTTTGCTTAATTACTTTGGAAAGGGATGTGTCTGAATCAGCCTCTTGGCCCTGTGTGAGGTTGTGGCTTTGATTCTCAGAACCTGATAGATCTAAAGAAAAATCCCATGTGTGCATCCAAAACCAAAATTGCCAAAGGAGCAGTCATTGCTGATGAAGTCTTTCACCTCCCTCTGTAAGTTTTTTGACCTCTATCAAGTGAGAATAGGAAAGATACACCAAGTCAATTGATGGCTCCTATTGGAAAAATTCTATCACTGATGACAGCATCAGCATAAGTACCCCAACACTACGACAATTCGCTGCAGCAGCAGATAGTTCACAATGCATACAAGTGAGTTCACAATGCATACAAGTGATACATAATCCAGGCAAGTTCTGCAAGCAGTTCAGTGATGGCTATTGCAGAATCTGTAGATTGGTTTTATCTTTGTCTTCACTGGCACTGGGATGAAAATAGGAATTCTGGCAGTAATGGCTAAAGAAAAAATTATGTAACATTCCTGAGGGCACTAAAAGAAAACAATTTTCTTAACAATTTACATTATCTTGAAGAGAATAATTAAATATAATGAAAAGGAAAAGTGAAAGTAAACAAGCACGTCTGTTAACCTCCTATTTTTTCACATATTAAGACAATCCTGAACAGTTGTTTTCCCAATTTAAATTAAACAATTTAATTCACGTGAATAAAAAAAATGGATATATTATTTCATTAGCACTCATCATATGTGATATATGGACATACGCACATTCAAATATATAACACAAAACACAAGTGTGCACACATAATAAATACATACAACACATAATATAATAGTAAAGGCCTTATAACTTTTTACATGTGAAATCATCATTGCAATGTTTAAAAACTCGATAGTCAAAAAATAGAACTGATAAGCAAAACATTATCCTAGGTCTGTATGAGCTCAAAAAAAACAAAAGAGAACTTAATGATGTGGGAAAGGGCAATAATAAAATAGATAGTGAAAAAAGCATCCCTGTTCTGTCGCAGATGTAAGGATAGCCAAACTGGAGTTTTCAATATCAGCTGTTATGGATTTGAGCCAAATCATCTTATTTTGGTCTATTGAAAGCGCTTCAGTTAATCTCTCTGGAATCCAAATCGGCTGCTGTTCTCCTTGTGGAAACACATAAACAGACCCCCGACTCCAGGCAATCACTGGGTCGGGACCTTAGTTAATCTCTCTGGAATCCAAATCGGCTGCTGTTCTTCCTGTGGAAACCAAAAAACAGACCTCCAACTCCAGAAAATTAATGGGTCAGGACCTTTCCATTTTCCTGTTAGAATATCCTTCCAAAGTACCTCGGGCTTATACACATTTTTTGGACACTTATGCCTTTCTGCAGCACTAAGTCCTGAAAATCCAAATTTAAAAAGTTTAGATTAAAAAGGGTTATTTTAATTTTACCTTTGGGGAATTTATATTCCTTCCCAATTCTGTCTTCTTACTTTAATGAGTACATTTTAATAGTGTGATGTGCTCTTTCAACTATGGCTTGTCCCTGTGGATTGTATGGGTTTCCTGTTATATGAGTAATGCCAAATGATGAGCAAAATAGTTTAAAAGAGGTAGAAGTATAACCGGGGGCATTATCTGTTTTTTACTGTTTTGGAATGACCACAGTGGCAAAATTTTGTAAGCAATGAGCTATAACATCTTTAGTTTTTTTTTCCCCCATGAAGGGAGCCCATCAAAAATCGAGAAGAAGTATCAACTGTAACATGCAAATATTTTACTTTTCCAAATTCTGGCAAGTGTGTGACTTCCATCTGCCATATATGGTAAGGTATCAATCCTCTAGGATTGACTCTAAGATTAAAATGTGGTAAAATGGTCACACAATTTTGACATTGTTTTATTATTTGTCTAGCTTGCTCCTTAGTTATTTTAAAATGCTTTTGTAAAGTATTAGCATTGATATGGAACTTTTCATGAAAATTTATAGCTTCTTCTAGTGTAGAGAAAATATGTATGCATGTCATGTGTAGTTTTACCTGCTAAATCATTGCCCAAACTAAGGGCTCCAGGCAATCCTGTATGTGCCAAGATATGTCCTATTAAGAATGGATCTTTTCTGTCCCAGATTAGACTTTGTATACTGGAAAGCAAAGAGAAAACAGTAGAGGAAGGGGAAATCCTACCAGCATCTTCAAGGGATACTATAGCATTAACTATATACTGACTATTGGAAAATAAATTAAACACAGAATCTTTAAACATCACAAAAGCTTATAATACTGCATTAAGCTCTACCTTTTGAGCTGATTGTTGGGGTGCTAAAAATGTAAAAATTTGATCAGGTGTAACTATTGCTGCTGTACCATTATTTGACCCATCAGTGAATATATTTGGAGCATTCATGATAGGTGTTTTCTTGTAATTTTTGGAAAAATTACAGGATGCAATGACCCAAAAGACAATAAAAGATTAGATGGTAAGTGGTTATCAAATGAAACATTAGATTTACACAGGATTATTGCCCAAGTATTTAACTCATTAGCTAATTCATCAATTTGATTCATAGTGTATGGAGTAATAATTTTATTGGGAGAAATTCCAAACACTCCCTTTGCTGCTTTTATTCCTATTAGTATTAATTGTCCCTAAGCCTCAGGATACCTAGTAATAATAGTGTTAGAAGAATAAGATAAATGTATCCATAATAATGGACCTTCTTGCCAAAATACTCCTGTAGGAATATTTTTTTGTTGGTAGCACAATGAATAATAGAGGCATTATTTTATCAAATCTATCCAAATGCATATTTCCCATATATGTTTCAATGATTTTTAATGCCTTTCTTGCTTCAGGCATTAACATTCTGGGTGAATTTGGATCAGATGGACCTTTTAGGATATCAAATATAGGTCCCAACTCTCCTGTTGGTATACCTAGATAAGGCCTTATCCAATTAATGTCTCCTAATAACTTTTGAAAGTCATTAATTGATTTGAGTTGATCTACTCGTATTTGAATTTTTGGTGGACTGACCATGGTTGAGGATAATAGAACTCCTAAATAATTAATTGGAAAATTTAATTGTATTTTATCAATTGATATCCCTAGATTATAATTTTTTAATAAGTTTGTAAGTGTGGCATAACATTCTAGCAATGGCTTTTTAACTTGTGTGCTAATAACACATCATCCATATTGTGAAATATTTGTAGTTCAGGATTTTGATTTCTAAGTGGCTGGATTACTTTGTTAACATAAATTTGACAAATAGTTGGGCTGTTAGCCATCCCTTGAGGGAATACTTTCCACTCATACCTCTGATCAGGACCTTCATGATTCAGTGCAGGGATAGTAAATGCAAAACTTGGACTATCCTCAGGAAGAATTGGAAATGAAAAAAAAAAATCTTTAATATGTATAACTAAAACATACCAAGTTTTTGGCAAAGCAGACAATTGAGGAATCCTTGATTGAGCAGGTCCCAAAATAACCATCTCATTATTAATGGCTCTTAAATCTTCCAATAATCTCCATTTACCAGATTTCTTTTTGATGACAAAAATGAAAGTATAATGGGGAGATACAGAAGGTTGTATATGTTCTTCCGCTAATTGTTGTTTGACCAGGAACTGGGCTGCTTGTATCTTTTCTTTAGTCAGGGTCCACTGAAGAACCCATACTGGTCTTTCTGATTTCCAAGTAATTTTTATTGTCTCAGTGGCCCTTTCTGAAAATCCAACCCATGTCTGTCTGTTGCTTGGTCTATTTGTATTGGTGCTGATATACCTTGATCTTGTTTTTCTAATCTTTTTCCTTTCCTAAAACCTTCTCTAGCCATAATAGTGGGTGCATTTTGATTGATGTTATTTGTTAATGTCAAACCTAATTGATCTAGGACATCTCATCCCCATAAATTTACGGGAAGATGATCCAATACATATGGCTGTATAGTTCTTTCACATTCTTCAGGATCCTTCCAATCCAATGCCATTGCACTTCTATGGGGATTAGTTGCCACTCCTAGGTCTCAAAGTATTTTAGTGTACTGTTGTAATGGCCAATGTTTTGGCCATTCTTGATGAGAGACGATGCTAACATCTGCACCTGTATCAAGTAGCCCATTAAATTCATGACCTTGAATATTTAGTTTTAGCCTGGGGCGAGAATCTAAATTTAAAGAAAGCATAACCAAATCTACACCTGTGGAGCCTAATCCCTTGGAACCTCTTTCTACAGCACGACTGGAAAATTTATCATGCAGACTGAGTATTATTAGTAACTGTGCTATTCTATCTCCTGGTGAAATTACTGATATGTCCTTTGGAGAACTGGGTATAATTTTATTTCACCTTCATAATCGGGATCAATTACCCAAGGACTTATCATAAGTCCTTTTAGATTAGAAGAGCTGCGTCCCAATAATAAGCCTACCGTTCCTTTGAGAAGAGGTCCTCTCACCCTGTGTGAATGATGTGAACCCCCATCTCTACAGTTAGTACTGATCTGACGGAGGTGCAGATATCTAACCCTGCGCTCCCTCTGATTTGTCTGATGAGGCGTCTGATGGACAATGTGTCCTGGGCACTACACTGATGGGGTTGCTGGGTTCCTCCAGTGCTCTGTATATTTGTGGTTTGGGGCCCCAGAGCAATGGGCTCCCCTGTCCATTTTTTGGCAATGGAGCCCGATGCCTTTCTCCATGATATCGTGGATAAACAGCTAGTCCTTGTTCATTTTTGATAATGAAGTACCCTCTATGGTGGTTTGAGAACGGCATTCATTAGCCCAATGTCTCCCTCTATGGCATCGTGGGCAAATACCCACGTATTCTACTCCTTTGGTACCTAGTTTTGTTAAACCCTCTTCCTATGGAGCAATTCCTTTTAAAATGTCCTGTTTGTTCACAATTGTAGCATGTTCCTGGTCTGGCATCTAAAGCCTGTTTTACTGCAGCTGCCACAAATTGCCCTTGTTCATTGATGTCTCTGGCATCTAAAGCCTGTTTTACTGCAGCTGCCATGACTTTCTCTTATTCATTAATGTCTTTACATAATTTAATATATGTGTTTAAATCTTCATGTTTCCATGGTCTAGTGATATCTCTGCACCAACGATTCGCTTGGTCATAAGCCAGTTTTTTATTAATGGCATTGCTTGTTCTGTATTCCCCAAAACTCTGGTAGCTGTTTGAATAAGACTATCTACAAATTCAGTGTAAGATTCATTAGCTCCTTGTATTACCTTAGATAATTGACCTTGTAAACCTCCATGTCGTTGTAAAGTCTTCCATGCCCTAACCGCCTCTGCAGCAATTTTTGCGTATACGCCAGGATCATATGCAATTGGTTGCTGCTGATCCTCATAAGGTCCCTTTCTAACAACATATCTAGATTTCTCTGAGGATAACCAGTTTCTGCATTACGCCTAGCCGTCTCCTTGCAAAATTCCTCATTGGCAACCTTCCATAAAAGGTATTGACCTCCATTTAGCACAGCTTTACACATATTAGCCCAATCTACTGGCGTCATATTCAATTTGTTAATGGATTCGACCAAGCTTACAATGAAGGGTGTTTGAGGACCATAGGTTGTTACAGCCCCTTTTAGCTGTTCACTATTTTGAAATTTAAAGCATGGTGAATTCGCTGCCCTCCTACCTCAAAATCAGGGCATGTTCATACTTGAGATCCTGTCTCAGGATCCGAACTATCAACTGTGGGGTTTGGGGGCCTCCCAGCATATGGAGGTGGCCTTGTTATTTGGACATTTACATCCTCTGGTGATAGAAAGGTGTTAGTAACAGTCTCCTGTAGAGGAGGCACTGTTGTTTGGACATTTACGCCCTCTAGTGATAGAAAGTTGTTAGTAGCAGTCTCCTTTTGTAACTTTGCCCCTGATGGCTTTTTCTGCCCTAAGCTTTGTTCTTCTATCTTTGTCTGAACTGAAGTCTTTGGACTAAGCAAACCAGATATGAACGTCCTCAATGGCAATGTGCCAACTGGCAGAGTCCCTGGGCTGTTCTTTTACCCCCTTTTAAATCTTCACCATGATGGTTCCATTATGGTATATTTAACAACTCCTTAAAAATCCATGGGCTACATTTTTGTATTGTATCAACGTATGCCCTGACTTTTCTTGACTTTACTGAGATGCCTCCTTCCTCTAACAATTTACTTAACACTCTTTCAGTTTGTTTTTTTTACTAATTTCTGATCCCGTATTTCTACTATAATACAACCCAACAAGACGATGCCAAACAAAACCGAGACAGAATAAAATAAAAAGGGAACAACAAAAAGTCATTATAGCCTTTATATCCTACTGACATGTGCATCCGTCCTTTCTCCCTATCTGTTCCTCAGAAGTAAATAATTTTTTCTCAGATGTGAGCGGTTTTTCATCCATCTCACTCATCTCCATGGACAGGCAACAAAAGTGAAGCAAAACAAAAGAGGAATCTTAAATGGCTACCCATCCTCTCGCCCTTCGCTCAGGGGCGAGCAGTTTACCTTATCACTTACCCTCAGTGGCTCCCCGTGCAAGCCATAAAAATGCTGCAGTCTGGCTGGGCACGATTCAAGAGCCACTTTTCAAAAGAAACAAACTTTATTTTTAGAACCACACATGCCAAACAAAACAGCTCGTCAGGAAAAACCCTCAGAGCCCAACTGCCACCACTGGCTTCCTTGCAAAGTTTCTGTCACACCCACAAGCCTCTCCACCTCCCACAATCCTCCTGCTCTTGAGGCTATTTAGCTGGGTCAGGTGGGTGGAGCCAAAAAAGTCCCACAATGAGCAGCTCTGTGGTCTGAAAGGGCAGGGAAACTGCCCAATGAGCATCACCGCAGAGGAGCCAATCAGCTAGATGTTGCTCGGGCCGCTGTGAGCCAATAATCATCTGGCAGGGGAATGTTGCTGGTAGCTGGAAGTTTAATGGGGCCCCTTAAGCTGTGGCTTTCAACAAATTGGTGTCTCCTTTCTCTGTAGACTATTCAGCACGTGTATTTTTATATGCACATATAGAATCCTACCTGTTATCACACGTACATTTTTGTGAGGTTGCTGACTAGGCAGATACAAGTTATGAGAAGAGATCACTCCTCTTAAATACTGTTGGAATTGAAAATTCAACCTATGGGTGAGCTTGCTAGTAGAACAACATTATATATAGATCCATTTTCAGTGAAATCAATATTTTTGCACCTGTGGATGATACATATTTCATGATGAATTTCGATTGGCAAATATATTGCTAGTTTTAATGTCTGTGTGTGTGTGTGTGTGTGTGTGTGTGTGTGTGTGTGTGTGTATATATATATATATATATATATATATAATTTTTCAAAATATGAAATATATGAATCTTATTATACACTCCTTAAAATCATTCATATTTATGTATGTGGATTTATGATCAACTATTCACAAGATTATTCTCAGAAATATTCATCCACCTTAAATACAGATTTGTTTCCTAGTACTGAAGACTAACTTCAGTGAATGGTGCACACAAATCCTAATATTTCTACAGTAAAACCTAGTTCAACATCAATGCAAGCATTTTCCTATGGGACATGATGTGTATTTTGCAGTTCATTTTTATTAAACAGTGGTACATTACTATTTCTTCAGTTTATGCACATCATATGATATATATTTCATCCACAAGTTCAAAATTTATAGGCATTTGTTTCAATTTCAATCACCTCCTGCTTCAGAACACATATATTCCTCCAGGGTTCTTGACTGGTCTTGTCATGAGACTTCTTTCCAAACACATTATTTTTGATTTTCATAATCATATTTGAAGCAAAACTCACACACTCTTCATGATAAACCATAACCCTAATATTACCGTTAGATGTATAACTGGTTGTAATGAATGTATGAATATCAATTTAAGATTTCCAGTATATTTTCAGATATCAAATCAATCCACTATTTAAAGTTGGAACCAGTTATATTATTTATTCACAGTATGGTCTATTCATACATTATTTCTATATCCATTGACACAGGGTACTCCACTTTTTTCCCCCAATATTTATACGTCTTCAAAATATTGCCCCCAGTAATGGTGGAAGAAATGCTCATGTCACCTGATCTACATATAAATTTTAACACAGTAATATTCTGGACACAGAAAGCAAAAGTCACTCTTATGATTGTAGCAAAGCCTAAAAGAAAAGTGAGCATGGATTACTAAAAATATCCATGTCCCGGTTTCTTAATGCTGTAAAATGTAAATCCTATTGATAAATCCTATGTATTTGTTTCTTTCTAAGATTATATATTCAAACTCAAGCCTGTTCAAAATGTCTAATCCTATCCCTCACTTTATACGTTGCCTGATTTCATAATGTCTCTATTGATATCTGCTTTCCTACATATTTTCCCCATTTCATCATTGTGTCTCACTCTTCACATGTGCTGATATTTACATTCACTCTCTTATTGAAAACCAATTGCTAAAAATCTTTTGGTCCAAATCCTATACTCATTGTTGTTTCTAAACCTAGAGAATATCGTCCTAAACCTACGGACTTTCCCTTTGTGACTGGATGTTCTCTTCAACTTTCAATCATCCAAGGTACAAGGTCCTATGTCATTGTATATCGATTTATCTGAGACATCTGTGCAGAACATAATTCAAAGATAAGTAACCCACTCAATGGCCCAATGCCCATCTGAGCTTCAAATCCTGCCTAGATTTCTGTTTTCATACTTTTATTTTACCTATATATTCTTGTAAATATTGCAGATTCCCAGAACGAATATTCATCCTGCAGAATGATTCCTAACCCAAATCGAACGTGTTATTAACCCTAACCATACACTGTTTCCTCAATCTAACTTTACAGAAGAGCAGCGACAGTGTGACCAGGAAAGTCTCAGTGGAGAAACCCTGCTTTGGGCCTTTTGCTTACCTATTTTTCTGTTGCCCTGAATGTCAGGAAGTTCTTTACCTCAGGCTAACCCTTTGTAAAGCCTGAAGAAAACAGTTTTCAAATGGAATTGAATGGGCATCACCTATGGCTCTTTGCTTAATTTCTTTGGAAAGGGATGTGTCTGATTCAGCCTCTTGGCCCTGTGTGAGGCTGTGACTTAGATTCTCAGCACCTGATGGATCTAAAGAAAGATCCCATGTGTGCATCCAAAACCAAAATGGCAAAAAGTTCACTCATTTTGGATGAAGTATCTTCCCTTCCTCTATTAGATTCCTGACCTCCATCAATTGAGAATAGGGATTTTTTGGGTCATATGAGTTCTTCAATCCCTAAAGAGGTGCTTGGTTTCTCATGATTCCAATTCACATAAAGAATCTGTACCTATCAATCAGAAGTAGTCAGTCAATATTGCTCCCAGAAATGGTGGAAGAAATACTCATGTCACCTGATCTTCATATACATTTATTCACAGAAATATACTGGACACTAAATTCAAAGTTCACATTTATGATTGTACCAAAGCCAAAATGGAAAATTAACATGGATTACTAAAATCATCCATGTCCAAGATTACTTATGCTCTCAAATGTCAATCCTATTGATGACTACATATTTGTTTCTTCCTAAGATTGCATATTCAAACTCAACCCTTTGAAAATGTCTAAGCCGATCTCTCACTTTTTACTTTGCCTGATTTCATAATGTCCCTATTGATATCTGCTTACCTACATATTTTTCCCACTTCATCATTGTGACAGACTCTTCACATGTGCTGACATTTAAATTCATTTTCTAACCGAAACCCTATTGCTAAAGAAATTTTGTTCCAAATCATACACTCACCCTTTTTTCTATACCTACCTACTATCTTCCTATTCCTACTGACTATCCCTTTTTGACTGGATGTTACCTTCTACATTCAATCATCCAAGGTACAAGGTCCCATGCCATTGTATATTGATTTATCTGAGACATCTGTGCAGAATGTAATTCAATGCTAAGTACCACAATCAAGGGCCCAATGCCCTTCTGGGCTTCCAATCTTACTTGGATTTCTGTTTTCATACACACTGTTCACCTCTATATTCTTATAAATTTCGCAGGTTGCCAATACCATTATTCATCCACAAAATGATTCCTAACCCAAATTGAACCTGTTATTAACCCTAAACATACATTGTTTCCTCAATCTTACTTTACAGAAGAGCAGGGACAGAGGTGGTCTTATAATACTGGAATGTAGGGATCCTCTACCTGCTGAGAACTTCAAAGATCCATGCTGAAAGCATCCCTGGAGAATATGTAGGCAGTTATGAAGGACCTGAGAGAGCACAAGTCATCTTCCATGGCAAACACCCTGGTCAGGATGAAGGGTTGTGTCTTAATCAGCCTCTCTCTTCTTAATGTAGAGAAGATGGACCAAATCAGGCCTGTATGGAGAGCTGTTCCCAGGTGCCTATGGTTGATATACCATTTTAACTTGTGAAATTGTCACATTAAGTAGGCGAAACCTCCATCTCATGGGACCCTTGGAAGCAACTGTTAGGACAAAGTGGTTGCCAAGGCAGTGACTTCATTCAGATCCTGAAGGAAGTAACCTCACCTCACTTCCTCGGTGATGGAAATTGACATCCAGGAAGCCAAGCACACAGAGCCTGTCCCAGTCCCACTCCCAGTGGTGTCACTAGTTTTGAATTACCAAGGACAGAGTCAGTCTATCTTGGTACCTACAGATGTGAGAATGGCCATATGCCAGGAAAGCTCTTAAGAGGGGGCTTGTATGAGAAAAGAGATAGTGGCTCACCACTGGCTTCTGACAAGTCTCAGTGAAGAAACCCTGCTTTGGTACTTTTAATTACCTATTGTTCTGTTGCTCTGAATGTCAGGAAGTTTTTTGCCTCAGGCCACCCCTTTGGGAAGCCTGAAGAAAAGAGTTTTCAAATGGAAATGAATGGGCATCATCTGTGGCTCCTTGCTTAATTGCTTTGGAAAGGGATGTGTCTGAATCAGCCTCTTGGCCCTGTGTGAGGCTACGGCTTAGATTCTCAGCACCTAATGGATCTAAAGAAACATGCCACGTTTGCATCCAAAACCAAAAAAGCCAAAAGAGCAGTCATTGTGGATGAAGTCTCTCACCTTCCTCTGTAAGGTTCCTGACGTCCATCTATGAGAATAGGGATCCTTTGGGTCCAATGAGTTCTTCAAAGCCCTGCAGAGACTAGACCATACGTTCATAGGTTTCTCATGACTCCAATTAACATAAAGAATCTAAACCCCACAGTCATTAGGCCTCAAAATGGAGAATCAGAGCAGTATTAAGGGCAGGCCTCTTTGATCACTCCTGGTTCACAGGAAGGGTGTCCCAGCCACACTGACTTTAGGCAAATGGGGGCAAGGGACCTTATTTTGGATACTGTCTTTGGCTGTGCCCCTCATGAAAAACTACAGCCTGAGGTTATGATGAGTGTCTATATGAAAGAAGATGAGGGCCATGTGGAAGTGTTTTGCTTTTAATTGTGGTCATTTTTGTGGCTGTTGGAAAAGACGATGGGTCCACCTGGTCTTGAACACTGGTGTGATTCCCCTTAGAGACTGAGTTATGGAATGGACCTCAAAGAAGTATTGCCATGTATTGTTTTGGGATTTTAGGATGCCACGCATGAGAGTTGCCCTTGGAAACTGAGATCTAGGCCCAGGGTGGCTTTCCACAGAGCACTGGGAATCTCAGGAAGAATATCACATGATTTTATTCTTAAAGAATTGGCAGCCATAGTTGCAAGTCAAAACACAAATGGACCACACATTGTAGACCTCAAATGCCTGGCTTAATGTGACCTTTTTGCCTGTCTTTGGGAAGCCTTGCCTGTTAGAATTCTCCAGAGCTTTTATTGAAATGAGCTTCCTCTCCATTTAATGGTTCCTGAATGAATTGAAACCCACAGTGCCTCCAACTTCATCCTTGACAAATGCCTGATAAAAAACATGAAATTTTTGAAATTCCCATTACCACTTCGCACTGTAAAATCTTTGGATGTCCTATTGATGATCACGAGTGTACCAGACAGTGCCTGATTGACTGGGTTTCATGAAAATGGTGTAGAACAGAGATGGCAGTAATTTGGAGCCTGCTGAGTAGTTGGCCTAGAAAAGTGGTGTGAAGGTGTGTGTTAAAACATCTGTGGTTGGGTGATGTGGATCTGCCATTGGCTTTCAAATGGTTTGTGACTGACATGGTGCAGCCCCCAGACCCTTGTATGTAAAGGCATGTTGTTATATGGAGAGGTTTCAGTGCAATGTTTAGAATCAGATTGCTAAGGTGAAGGGGGCAAGCTATGTGGGATAGAAGCCTGATTGGTGCATTCTCCTGCAGACCCTTACCCACCACATGTGACAGAACTCTTTTCAGTACTGTGTCCCAGTTGAACTCTTCGTATTTCATGAAGCAAATACCAAACTTCTAGTGCAGCTGCAAGAAACACAACAAAATTGGAGGATGAGCAAATGGCTTCCAAACTGGAAGACACTTAGCCCCCAGTGACAACAGTTTACCTACAAAAAGAGAATTCAGCACTGCTGCCTCATGTCCTTTGGAAAATAAGAAACCATGTCCTCCAGGTAACATACATGCAGACCCAGCTTAATGGTCTCACTACAAAGGGAGCTAAAGCTCCTGACAACAACATATATTTTAAGTGCCCAACCTCAGAGGCAGTTTCTCAAGAAGTCTTTAGTCCAGCAGAGCTCCATGTTTGTGGAGTTTTACCCTCTCCCTTACATTTGGAAACTCCTCTACCACCTCCAAAGTTGTGAACTCCTGAGCATTTTCCATTCTTGATGTGTATTCACAGATTTTCTAACTCTTCTCCTCTAATTGTGTCTTAGTTGGGGTGAAGGTAATGTCAAGGCATTGTTCTGAATGAGAGTGTGAAGATTTTTGGGTAGCACATATTTGCATACACATTGGATTCTTTCTCCAATTTTTCATTTGAAATACTGAATCCCTGACTGTAAGGGGTAGAAGGAATTCTTTTTCAAAGAATAGCCTGACACTTACAAGAAACAGCCCCCAGGGAGACATCCTGTCTGGGAGACATCCTGTAGTCATCTGTGTTCCTGAGACATCCTGTGGCCATCTGTCTTCCTGAAATATTCTGAGGTTATCTCACCTTGTGAAGACATCCAGGAACTGCCGATAAGAGAGCTTTCAAATCTCCAGCATATAAATTCCCCTGTGTGAACAATAAAAGTTTGCATCTTGATCCGAACTTTTGTCTTGATGTCATCTCTCATGTCTCTTTTCCCTTCATTCCTCCCCATCTAGGTTCGCTACCCACGTTGATGTGTCCTGCAGGCTGGGACAACTGGCGCCCAACGACTGGGGCTCGAGCCATTGACTGAGGGGGAACCCCGTCCTCCTGGAAGATTTGGACAAGTGGAGCTCACGATTGCCTCAGCAGACACCACTGAGAGACAGATCCAGGAGGAGAGTGGGGATGACGCACAGTGAGTGACCCACCATGGGAAAAGCAATTTCGTCACATGATTTGTTTTTGTCAGGCCAAAAGGAATCCTTAAATACATGGGGGCACGTGTTAAGAAAAATGACTTAAAATTTTTCTTTTCATACATTGAAAAATTGTTTCCATGGTTTCCCCTTGAAGGGACCATTGATGGTAAAAGATGGCTTAGAGTAGGAGACATTTTAAAAGATTATTATGAATCCTTTGGCCCAGAAAAAGTGTCTGTTCCTACCTTTTCTTTCTGGAAATAAATTAGTGAAATTCTTAAAAGTTCACCCTTTGACAATGGTACCTTAATACTTGTCAGGATTGGGGAAGAGACTATGCAAAAGACCTCTCGTCCCTTCTCGGCATGCCCATCAGTTAGTATAGACATAGACCCTTCTTAGTCTCCCCAGGACCCTGGGAACCTTCCTGATCTTCCTCAAAATTCCACCCTAATGAATAAGGCTCCAATGGTTTCCAACAGCCTTTATGCAGTTTTAAATCCCAGAGAAACATTGACCCCTGGGGAGGAGGCTACCTTGGAGAAGGAAGCAGCTCGCTACCATTCAGAAGACCCGCCACCTCTCAGGACCCTGCCACAGCCTATAGGACTTACACATTCCCCTTCCTCCTATATCCCTCCTGCCTTTTGTGCTCTGGCCCTTCAGGGGCCAAATGTCCCCCCAGATATTTTTTCCCCACTTCCCTTGCCTAATCCGGCTCCCTTGAGAGAGTCTCTCCAACATGGATGGGAACAGATCCAATTTTTAAAAGAATAAAGATCCCTTGACTCTGAGCTCTCTCCATTAGCCTTAGGAATGGAGTCAACACAAGCTGACCCACAGTGGTCTAATACAAAGGCGAAGCCGCTCCATCGGCCTGTGCTCGCCTTCCCAGTCACCAACAGTCAGATAGATAAGCCTGCTCAGGCTGAGGTCAAAGACTTACAAGAGGATCAAGAGGAGGAAGCGGAGGAAATGGATCAAGGAGATCAGGACTTAGAGGATGAGAAGTTCACCCCTAGGCAGGAAGGAACCCAGAGTGTCTACAAAAAATTTAGCCTCCATTTTCTTGAAAAACTTAAAAAGGCTTGTGCTCACTATGGCCCCACTGTGCCCTACACGTTGGCTTTATTAGAAAGCCACAACACACAATTTCTTACTCCCAATGATTGGAAATTTTTAGACCGAGCTGCCCTCAGTGCCGGAGACTTCCTACTATGGAATGCAGATTTCAAAGAGCCCTGTCAGAAACTGCTCAAAAAAAATTTAACAAAGGCCTCCTCTAAATCCTGGACTTATGTTAAGCTAGTGGGCAATGCAACTTTTGACACTAAAACTAAACAGGCACGTTTCCCTGCTGGACTTTTTGCGCAGATTTAGATGGCTGGCTTACATACTTGGAGACGCCTCCCTGAAAGGGCCTCGGCTATCACTTCCCTGGCCAGAATTCGACAAGGGCCCGACGAGCCTTATAGCGACTTTGTTCCCCGGCTTAACCTAGCTGCGGAATGCTTGCTTGGACCAAGCGAAAGCGAAAGCACCTTTGTAAAACATCTTGCCTTTGAAAACGCCAACCCAGCATGTCAGGATGTTCTTCGACATCATAAGGATAAAGGGAAACTTTCTGACTTTATTAGAGTCTGTGCAGGGGTGGGTGCAGCCCATGCCATGGGTCTCACTTTAGTGCTCCCTTTACCAAGGCCTTTTACAATCCTGGCTCACGTATTTGCTTTACTTGTAAACAACCAGGCCATTTTGCACGCAAGTGTCCGACAGGCAAACAAAGAGTAAGAATAGCGTCTCCTCAAACTGGAGCTAAACCGACCCCAGCTACACTTTGTCCTTGATATGGTAAAGTTCATCACTGGGCCAGTGAGTGTAGATCAATGACAAATGCCCTCGGACAGCCTATTTCTTCCTGCTTCTCAGGAAACTCCCTGGGGCAATAAGGTTTGTTCCCTTCCAAACTCCCAACCTACCTCAAAATCCTTCTCCACAATTGGCTCCCTCCAGCTACCCACTCCAGGCAGTGCAGGATTGGACCTCTGTACCACCACTGATACAACATTAGACTCAATGCAAGGGCCCCAGATAATACCAACTGGAATTATGGGTCCCCCTCCATCTCATACGTGTGCCCTTCTTCTTGGAAGAGCCTCTACTACCTTAGAAGGTGTTCAGGTCTTCCCTGGCATTAATGATAATGATTTCACTGGAGAAATAAAAATACTGGCCACAGTTATTAATAGAGTTGCGGCCATCCCAGGAGGAAAAAGTCTTGCACAATTAATACTCCTTCCCTTAGATTAAGGGGCACTTCCACCACCCAAACCTACTGTGGGGGACTGCCTCCTTGGGCTCCTCTGAGGTATATTGGGTTCATCCCATTTCTCATAATAAACACACCCTTACCTTACTTATTGAAGGAAAGGAATTCCAAGCAATTTTAGTTACTGGAGTTGATGCGACAATTATTTCTCAAAAATACTGGCGATCAGGTTGGCCCCTCACCCCATCCTTGACTGACCTTAAAGGGATAGGAAAGTCAAAAAATCCTCTGGTCAGCTCTACTGCTCTTAGCTGGACTGATAAACAGGGTAATAAGGGAACTGTCACTTCTTTCGTTGTTCCTGACCTCCCTGTTTACCTATGGGCCCGAGATATTTTGAGTCAAATGGAAGTTATTCTTGCTAGTCCCAATTCCATGGTGACTCATCAAATGCTCCGTATGAATTTTGTCCCTGGTACAGGCGTTGGGAGGCTGAGACAAGGACTGGTGGGGCTTATACAACCCATAAAAAAAAATACATATGGACTTGGATATTTGGATTTTTAGTGTCGGTCCCTGACCCTCCTGTACCCCATGCAGATAAAATTATTTGGGAGACTCAGACTCTTGTGTGGGTGGATCAGTGGCCCCTTACCCATGAAAATTTGGAGGCTGCCTCCATGTTAGTGAAGGAACAGGTGGCAGCCCGCCATGTAGAGCCCTCAACCTCACCATCGTACACTCCTATTTTTGTTATCAAGAAAAAATCAGGCAAGTGGTGCCATTTACAAGATTTGTGTGCCATTAATAAAGTTATACTCCCGATGGGAGCACTACAGCCAGACATTCCCACACCTGTGGCTATTCACAAAAACTATTGTAAAATGGTTATGGACTTAAAAGTTTGCTTTTTTATCATTCCTTTACATCCTGAGGATAGACCCTATTTTGCCTTTAGTCTTTCTTGCATTAATATTCAGGGCCCTATGCAGAGACTTCAATGGAAGGTTCTTCCCCAAGGTATGGCCAACAGCCCTACTCTTTGCCAAAAATAGGTTGCTCAAGCAGTAGACCCTGTGAGAGAGTGAGGGCCACAAATTTATATTTTACATTATATGGATGATTTGTTAATTGCTGCACCTAATACCAATGACCTTAATAATTGTTACTTGGACTTTTACAAAATCCCCACTACCTTGGGACTACAGATAGTTCCTAATAAGGTTCAAACACAGGACTCTTATAAGAGTTTGGGCCTTAAAATTCTAGAAAATCAGATCCAAATTTCTAAAATACAAGGACGTGTGGACCATCTTCACACCCTTAAAGATTTTCAGAAATTACTGAGGGATATTCAATGTCTAATAACATATTTAAAATTATGCACTTGTGTACTTTTGACCCTTAATGATATTTTGAGAGGTAATTTCCACCCCTCCTCCCCTCAAAATCTTACTCCCAAGGCATGACAGGCATTAAACCAAGTAACAGAAGCCATTGCCCAACAATTTGTTACACAAATTTCTTATAACCTTCCTCTGGTTCTGGTTATTTTACACACTCCTCATACACCCACAGGAATATTTTGGCAGCGAGATCCACATTTTAAAAATAAAGACTGCCCCTTGTTTTGGGTCCATTTACCCACCACATCCTCGAAGGTTATTACTGTTTATCTTGCTCAGGTAGCTTCTATTATTTTTAAAGGTCATTTGATTTCTCTACAACATTTTGGCAAACACCCTGATAATATTTTTATTCCATATACTAAGGACCAAACCCAATTTTTACTAGAGAGAAGGGATGAATGTGGTATTGCCCTATCAGGCTTTTGGGAACAATTGATCACTACCTCCCCAAAGACCCCCTTTTACATTTTGTCCAGTTACATCCATTTACTTTTCCTGAAATTACTCAAAAGGCTTCCATTCCTCAATCCCTTACTGTCTTTACAGACGGTTCCTGTAATGGCCGAGCGGTCTTTGTTGTCAATAACAAGCCTACCACCTTTGATACTGTCTATCAGTCACCACAGTTTGTGGAATTGTTTGACATAACACAAGTTTTTATAACATTTTTTATAATCCTGTTAATATTTATAAAGACAGTGCCTACATTGCTCATTCTGTGCACCTGCTGGTGATTTCACCCCCCATTAAGGCTTCTAACAATGCGGCCTTTCTGTTTCACCAGCTTCAGCAGCTAATTCAGGCCAGACAACACCCATTTTTCTTAGGACACATCAGGGCACACTATGATCTTCCCAGCCCTCTAATTCAAGGTAATGCCCAAGCTGATGCAGCAACTCGTTCCATCTTTCCAATTTTTGTTGGCTCCATTCAAAAGGCCATGGAGTTACACAATATACACCATTTAAATTTCCAGAGCCTTTGATTACTTTGAAAAATTACCAGCAACAGGCACGAGAAATAGTAAAAGCATGCCCTGGTTGTGCTGTCTCCCTCCCCATTCAACACTTGGGAGTTAACCCCCGAGGATTACTGCCCGATCAGTTTTGGCAAATGGATGTTACTCATTTTCTTGAATTTGTAATAACCAAATATATACACGTTTCTGTCGATACCTTCAGCGGCTTTATTTTTGCATCACCACATTCTGGAGAGGCAACCAAAGATGTCCTTTCTCATCTTGTTTCAGCCTTTTCTGTTATGGGTAAACCAATACATATTAAAACAGATATTTATCCTACATTTACCATTGCCAAGTTTAAACAGTTTTGTGCTACCTTGCAAATTTGTCATACTACTAGAATTCCATACAAACCTCAGGGCCAAGGCATTGTGGAACTTGCCCACCTTAACTTAAAAACTTGGCTATCCCTCCTTAAGGCTTCCTCCCTTGTATTTACCACACCCAGGCATCGCCTTAACAATGCATTATTTGCCCTTATTTTTCTTACCCTAGACAATGAAGGCGATTCGGCAGCAGACAGACACTGCCATCCCTCGTCCAATTCTGTTCGCCCACCTGTTATGTGACACAATCCACTTACAAATAAATGGAAAGGCCCAGATCCTGTCCTCATCTGGGGAGGAGCCTCAGCTTGTGTTTTGGACCAAGATCAAACAGCCCCAAGATGGTTACCAGAACTCCTGGTTAAACAGGTTAATGACTTACCTCAAAACAGGGACAGAGGCACTCCTCATGAGGACAAAATTTCCTCTTTTTCAGATGCAGCCAACAATCTGCCAGCCTTGGAATAACAGTTCCTGTGGGCACAGGTACACTGGCTTAGGCACGTCTATTCACTCTTACCATCGCCTCTCTCAACAAATTATAAACTCTATCAGGAACAACTGATAAAAACTCTAACAGGAACCATTAAAGATTTGCAGGACCAAATAGACTCCCTGGCAGAAGTGTTCCTTCAAAAAAGACGAGGCTTAAATTTGCTGACAGCTAACCAGGGAGGTATTTTCTTGGCCTTAGGGGAACGATGCTGCATTTATGCCAATAATTCTGGCATAGTATGCACTAAAATTAAGCAGCTTCAAGAAGATCTAGAAAAGAGATGAAGGGAAATATTTGAAAATCCCCTCTGGACTGGGCTTAATGGATTTTTACCCTACCTTCTTCCCCTATTAGTCCCTTTGTTGGGTTTACTTTTAATGGTGTCCCTAAAACCCTGCATTATAAACAGGCTGGTACAATTTATTAAAAAACAGATTAATATTTTGGCCTCTAAGCCCATACAGGTCCACTATCATTGCCTGGATATGGAAGACCGTGCTGCCAACATTTAAAGGATGTTCTACCCTCCTCACAAGCTTATTTCTTAAGTTTACATGCCCACAGATCTCGCTTTCTTACATAAAACTCTAAGTAACAGCTCTGACCAACGATCTTCTGCACTTGCCATAAGGGTTCGTCCTCCATGGGCCGCTCCACTTGGGGGAGGACGCACCCATGGAGTGAGGACGTTAGGGCATAATAACGGAGGGTGCAGGAAGGACTGCAGGAGGATGGATCCATGGTTCCCAAAATCCAAGTCTTCTGAGTGACACGCTCTGGTGCATGGCAGTTGGCATGCTTCCCCCTCAAAGCCGTCTCCTCAAAAAACATGCCAAGGCCACCACGAAATCTAGTAAACATGCTCGATCAGATCAGGAGATATTCTAAGGCCTGCTAGAGAAACAGAGCCTCTATAACCCCTAAAACATTGGCCTGTAAGGTATGGTCAAATATTTTATATAAGAAAGGGAGGAGATGTCAGGGGATAGAAGGAAGTTCTCCTTCAAAGAATAGCCTGACACTTACAAGAAATAGCACCCTGCAAGATATCCTGCCTGGGAGACATCCCGCAGCCATCTATCACCCTGAGACATCCTGCAGCTATCCGTCTTCCTGAAATATCCTGAGGTTATCTCACCCTGTGAAGACATCCAGCAACTGCCGATAAGAGAGCTTTCTCATCCGCAGCATATAAATACACTGTGAGAACTATAAAAGTTTTCAGCATGATCAGAACTGTTGTCTTGCTGTCATCTCTCATGACTCTTTTCCCTTCATTCCTCCCCAACAAGGTTCAACGCCCACGTTGAAGTGTCCAGCCGGCCCGGACACCTGACACTAAACCATAACCTACTAGACTCTGACTACTAATACTAATATGATGGAGAAAAATAATCCAACAGAATGGAAATGCAAGCAGTACAGATGAGGCATGGTGTATAGTTGGACTTGCCTTTTGAATGATATAGGGTAGGTGTTATAAATCTAGCTAATTTATAATTGAAATAGTTCTCCACATGTTTTTAAAGTTAACAAATATGTGAATACCTGTCTCCCATTCTCTGTAGCCAATTCAGCACATGTATTTTTATATGCACATATAGAATCCTACCTGGTATCACACGTATATTCTTCTGAGGTGTCTGACTTGGCAAATACAAATTGTGAGAAGAGATCACTCCTCCTAAACTCTGTTGGAACTGAAAATTCAACCTATGGGTCAGCCTCCTAGTAGAAAATTCAACCTATGGGTGAGCCTCCTAGTAGAACAACAAGCCATACATAAATCCATGTTTAGTAAAATAAATATTTTTGCATCTGTGGCTGATGTACATTTCATGAAGAATTTTGATTGGCATATATATTGCTACATCGTATTGTCTGTTTTTGTTTTTTTAATATATATATATATATATATATATATATATATATATATATATATATATACAATCTTCAAATTTTTCCAAATATAAAATATATGTGTCTTATATACACTACCTAAATTCTTTCATGTTCATGTATGTGGATTTATAATCAACATTTCACAAGATTATTCTCAGAAATATTCATCCACCTGAAATACATATTTGTTTCGTATTACTGAAAACTAACTTCAGTGAATGGTGCATACAATCCTAATATTTCTACATTAACTGAGTCTGTTTAACATCAATGCAAGTAGATTCCTATGGGACATGATGTTTATTTTGAAGTTTCTTTTATTCAACACTGGTACAATACAATTTCTACAGTTTATGAACATCATAGGACATATATTTCATCCATAAGTTCAAAAATTTATAGGCATTTGATTCACTTTCAATCATTTACTGATTCAGAACACATGTATTCCTCCAGGTTTCTTAACTGGTCTTTTCATGAGACTTTATTTCAAACACATTATTTTCAATTTCCATAATCATTTTGAAGCAAAACTCACACACTCTTCATGATAAAACATAACCCTAATATTACCATTAGATGTATTACTGGTTAGAATGAATAATTGTATATCAATATAAGATTTTCTGTATATATTCAGATATCAATTCAATCTATTATTTAAAGTTGGAACAAATTATATTATTTATTCACAGTATGGTCTATTCATGAATTATCTCTACATTCATAGACAAAGGGTACATCTATTTGTAACCCCAATACTAATTTATTCGTCTTCAAAATGTTGCTCCCAGAAATGGTGGAAGAAATACTCATGTCACCTGATGTACGTATGCATTTATCACAGTAATATTCTGGACACAATAAGCAGAGGTCACACTTATGATTGTACCAAAGCCTAAATGGAAAGTGAGCATGGATTACTAAAAACATTCATGTCCAGGTTGCCTAATGCTCTCAAATGTCAATCCTATTTATGACAACATATTTGTTTCTTTCTAAGACTATATATTCAACCTCAACTCTGTTCAAATGTCTAATCCTATCACTCACTTTATACTTTCCCTGATTTCCTAATGTCTCTATTGATGTCTGCTTTCCTAAATATTTTCACCAGTTCACCATTTTGACTAACACTTCACATGTGCTGACATTTACATTCACTGTCTATGTGATACCCTATTGCTAAAGAACTTTTGGTCCAATTCCTGTACTCACTCTTCTTCTGAAACCTACAGAATATCTTCCTAATCCTACCGACTATCACAGTTTGAGTGGATACTCACTTCTACATTCAATCATCGAAGGTACAAGGTCCTATGCCATTGATTATTGATTTATCTGAAACATCTTTGCAGAACATGTATCAAAGCTAAGTATCCCAATCAAGAGTGCAATGCCCTTCTGGGATTCCAATCTTACCTAGATTTCTGTTTTCATACTTATATTTCACCTATATATTCTTATAAATATCACAGGTTCCCAATACCATTATTCATCAAGCAGAATGATTCCTAACCCAAACCAAACCTGTTACTAAGCGAAACCATACACTGTTCCCTCAATCTAACTTTACAGAAGAGCAGGGACAGTGTTGGTCCTAAAATAGAGGAATGTAGGGAATCTTCCACCTGTTGAAAAACTCAAAGTTTCATTCAGAAGTGATCCCTGGAGAAGATATAGGCACCACTGAAGGACCTGAGAGAGCAAAAGTCAACTTCCATGGCAAACAACCTGGTCAGTATGAAAGGTTGTTACTGAATCAGCCTCTCTGTTCTTTTTTTTATTATTGGTTGTTCAAAACCTTACAAATCTTTTGACATAACATATTCATACATTAGCATACATTAGCTTCAAGTGATTTATGAACTCCCATTTTTACCCCAGTTACAGATTGAAGAATCACATCGGTTACACATCCACATTTTTACATAATGCCATACTAGTAATTGTTGTATTCTGCTACCGTTCCTATCCTCTACTATCCCCCCTCCCCTCCCCTCCCATCTTCTCTGTCTACCCCATCTACTGTAATTCATTTCTCACCTTGTTATTTTCCCATTCCATTCACAACCTCTAATATGTAATTTAGTATAACAATGAGGGTCTCCCTCCATTTCCATGCAATTCCCCTTTTCTCTCTCTTTCCCTCCCACCTCATGTCTCTGTTTAATGTTAATCTTTTCTTCCTGCTCTTCCTCCCTGCTCTATTCTTAGTTGTTCTCATTATATCAAAGAAGACATTTGGTATTTGTTTTTTAGGGATTGGCCAGCTTCACTAAGCATAATCTGCTCTAGTGCCACCCATTAGAATATGGACCCAAACAGTCCTGTTTGGAGAGCTGGTCTTGGGTGCCTATGGTTGATATACATTCTAACTTGTGAAAGTGTCACAGTACGTAGGGGCAGCCTCCATCTCATGGGACCCTTGGAAGCAACGGTTAGGACAAAGTGGTTGCTAAGGCAGTGACCTCATTCAGTTCCTGAAGGAAGTGACCTCACCTCACTTCCTTGGTGATGGAACTCTAAGAACTTGTTATCCAGGAAGACAGGCACCCAGAGCCTGTCCCATTCCCAGTCACAGTGGTCTCACTTGTTTGTATATACCAAGGACAGAGTCAGTCTTTCTTGGTACCTACTGATATGAGAATGGCCAAATTCCAGAAAAGCTCTGAAGAGGGGCCTTTCCTGAGGAAAGCAGATAGTGGTTCACCACTGGCTCCTGACATCTTCACAGAGTTGGTTAAGGAGACCAGATCTGAGACAGGACAGGCCATTTCTGGGGAATATACTATGGCCCACCAGTCAGAGGACACTCTGGATAGTCACCGACCTACTTTGGGGAAGGAGGTGCCTCTGTGGGTGTCGCTGTGTGTTTGTGGATTTGTCTCATGTTCTGAGAATAGATAGAAAAGGCGGTTTGTTTGGTTTTGAGTGAACTATTTCTAGTAAGTAATTTGACAAGGCGAGTGTTTCTATGTCTGTGTATCCCACTGTGTCCATGGTTATAGACATCAGAAAAGAGAATGCATCAATTGATGTGTCCTGTCTAGTAGAAAGCTTCCCATCATTTATTCTGCCAAATTGATGAATGGATTTTGGCTTGCCTTATCGATGGGCAACACGTGCTATTTTCCAAAGTTCCTGCGTTCTTCCTGAATTCTGGCCACTCTACAGAATAGGCTCATGGTTTTGTGTCCAAGATATGTACCACTTCCAAGCCCTGTTACATGGCCATGTACTGGATAGCTGAAGGGAATGGCGAGCATCTCAGAAAACTCAAATATCAGTGTGACCAATAAAGTCTCAGTGGAGAAACCCTGCTTTGCTTACCTATTGTTCTGTTGCCCTGAATGTCAGGAAGGTCTTTGCCTCAGTCCACCCCTTTGTGAAACCTGAAGAAAACAGGTTTCAAATGGAAATGAATGGGCATCACCTGTGCCTCTTTGCTTAATTGCTTTGGAAAGGGATGTGTCTGAATCCGCCTCTTTGCCCTGTTTGAGGCAATGGCTTAGATTCTCAGCACCTGATGTATCTTAAGAATGATCCCATGTGTGCATCCAAAACCAAAATGGCCAAAAGAGCAGTCATTGTGGATGAAGTCTCTCCCCTTCTTCTGTTAGGTTCCTGACCTCCATCAAGTGAGAATAGGGATCCTTTGGGTCAAATGATTTCTTCAAACCCTGCAGAAGCTAGCCGATAAGTGCTTGGTTTTCTAATGACTCCAATTCACATAAAAAAATAAACCCCACAGTCAGTAGGCCTCAAATTAGAGAAGCAGAGAAGTATTAACAGCAGGCCTATTTGATCACTCCTGGTTCACAGAAAGTGTGTCCAGGCAACCCTGATTTTAGGCCATTACGGGGCAAGGGAGATTATTTTGGAGACTGTCTTGGGCTTCGCCCCTCATAGAAACATCCAGCCAGAGGTTATGATGAGTGTCTATATGAAAGATCATGAGGGCCATGTGGGAGTGTTTTGGTTTTAATTGTGGCCATTTGTTTGCTGGTTGGAAGAGATGACTGGGTCCACCTTGACATGAACTCTGGTGTGATTCCCCTTAGAGACTGAGTTCTGGAACTGAACTCAGAGAATTATTGCCATGAATTGCGTTAGGATTTTAGGAGGCCATGCATGAGAGTCCCCCTTGAAAACTGAGATCTAGGCCCAGGGTGGCTTTCAACAGAGCACTGGGAATCACAGCCAAGATATGACGTGATTTTATTCTGAAAGACTTGGCAGCCATAGTTGAGAGTCGAAACACACATGGTCCTCATTGTAGACCACAATGGGCCTGGCTTCATGTGACCATTTGGCCACTTTTTGAGAAGCCTTGCCTGTGAGAATTCTCCAAAGCTTTCATTGAAATGTGCTTCCTCTACATTTAATGGTTCTGGAGTGAATTTTAACCCACAGTGCCTCCAACATCATCATTGAAAAATGGCTACAAAAATACCATAAAATTTTTGAAATTCCCATGACCAGGTGGCAATGGAGGACATTTGGATGTCCTGTTGCTGGTCATGAGTATACCAGACAGTGTTTTGATTGACTGGGTTTTATGAAAATCGTGTAGAACAGAGATGCCAATAAGTTGGAGCCTGCTGAGTAGTGGGCCTAGAGCCGTGGTGGTCAGGTGTATGATAAAACATCTGTGGTGGGGCCTTGTGGATCTTCCATTGGCTTCCAAATGGCTTGGAACTGACATGGTGCAGAGAGCAGTCCCTTCTATGTAAAGGCATCTTGTAATATTGAGAGATTTCAGGGCAATGTTCAGAATCATGTTGCTATCGTCAATGGGGCAATATATGTGGGCTAGAAGTATGTTTGGTGCATTCTCTTGCAGAAACTGACCCACCACATATGACAGAACTCTCTCCAGCACTGTGATCCACTAAAACTCCTTGTATTTTTGAATCAAATAGCAAACTCCTAGTGCAGCAGCAAGAAACACCATGAAATTTGGAGGATGACCAAATGGCTTCACAGTCCACATGGGGAGACACTTAGACACCAGTGGTCACAGTTTACCTACAAAGAGCAAATTCAGCACTGCTGCCTCATCTTCACTGGAAAATAAGAAACCATGTCCTCCAGGTCACATAGATGCAGACCCAGCTTTGATGGTCTCACTACAAATGAAGCTAAAGCTCCAGAAAACAACATATTTTTCAGGTGCCCAACCTCAGAGGCAGTTCTTCAAGAAGTCTTTAGGCCAGCAGAGCTACATGTTTGTGGAGTGTTTACCCTGTCCCTTACTTTTGGGAACTCCTCTACCACCTCCAGTGTTGTGAACTACTGAGCATATTCCATTCCAGATATGTATTCACAGATTTTCTAACACTTCTCCTCTAATTGTGTCTTACTTGGGGCAAAAGTAATGTCAAGCCATAGTTCTTGATGAGAGTGGGAACATTTTTGTGTAGCACATATTTGCATACACATTGGATTCATTTTCCAATTTTCCATTTGAAATACTGAATCCCTGACACTAACCCCTACCCTACTAGACTCTGACTACTAATCGTAATATCATGGAGAATAATAACCCAATCAGAATAGAAATACAAGCAGTTCAGAGGAGGCATGTTTGGTATTGTTGGACTTGCCTTTTGCATTATATACGGTAGGAGTTATAAATCTAGTAAATTTTTTTGTTGAAATAGTTCTCCGTGTGTTTTTAAAGTTAACAAATATGTGAATTTATTTCTCCCTTTCTCTGTAGCCTAGTCAGCAGATGTATTTTTATATTCATATATAGAATCCTACCTGGTATCACACGTACATTTTTGTGAGGTGGCTGACTTGGCAGATACAAATTGTGAGAAGATATCACTCCTCCTAAACGCTGTTGAAACTGAAAATTCAACCTATGGGTGAGCCTCCTATTTGAACAACATTATACATAAATCCATGTTCAGTAAAACTAATATTGTTGGATCCGTGGATGATATGTATTTCATGATAAATTTTGGTTGGCATACATAATGCTACATTGTAATGTCTCTGTGTGTGTATATATATATATATATATATATATATATATATATATATATATATACTCTCCAGATTTTTCAAAATATGTAATATATGTGCCTTATTGTGCACTCCCCAAATTCATTCATATTCATGTATGTGGATTTATAATCAACTTTTCAAAAGATTATTCTCAGAAATATTCATCAACCTGAAATACATATTGGTTGCCTAGTACTGAAAACTATCTTCAGTAAATGGTGCATACAAAACATAATATTTCAACATTGCAAGTTGGCCGCAAATAGAGTGCATCACACCCAGTGTACCACGCCACATTGCAGGTGAATAACGAGTTAAAATGACAAAAGACTATCTTGTTAGGATCTTATCGAAAAATGGGTGTGCACCGAAACCTAAAAGAATGATTTCCACCAACGAGGTCCGGTAATTGAGTCTCAAACGTGAGCTGAATATGCAACCGGAGATCCGGGCTTATTGATCCCTGTGGCCCGCCCCATGGCTGCAGACATCGAGGCACCACCGAGAAGTGACTAGCATCCAGGGAGAAACGTTGCTGCAGATTCTGTGGAATCCTGCCGGCTGACACCGCACTGAGCCCCAGGCCGAGTTCGGGATTTCAGTCTGGGAAGGAAGCTCTACAGTTCTATCCCCCACAACGGAAACTCCACCAAGGAAACCAATGGCCACCATCTTGGAGATCTGAAGTAACCACCGCCACTCTCTGATAGATTGCAACAATAAAACAGTTGTGTGTTTTCCGCTCATCTCCCATACAGTAGGAAATTTGCATAAAATCTCTCCTAAGCTTTCCAGGGGAGGGATTTTCAGAGAGAGCCTGCATAAAGATTGGGGGGGGGAAACTAGAGGCACCTGACCTTCAACTCCCCCTCCCATCAGTGGTGAAAACGAAATCTGTCTAGCCAGGGATGGGGGAAAGGGCAAACGGAAAAAATAATAAAAATAGAGTGCTGGGGTTCCCAATAGACACAATCCACACCCAAGAATCGGCAAGCCAGAGTACAGTTTGAGCTGCCGAGGGCATTACTCAGGGGAAATCTGGTCTAGCAGGAGAAACCAGGACTAGCAGGAGAAACCAGGGGACTAGAGGCCAGGCCCGCGTGACTGGGCGCCTGGAGAACGCTCGCCCGCCGGCAACAGCCGGCCCGCTGCAGGTGCGACTGGACGGCTGGAGACTGCCTGCCCACCAGCGACCAATCGCCTGCCATATGCCCACCCTAATGGGTGGCTAGAGATCGCACAACCACCGGTGACAGCCCACCAGCTGACTGCGCGACTGGACAGCTCGTGACCACCTGCACGCCGGCGACCGGGAGCTGAAACCAAACAGAGACAGTACAGTCCCACACCCCCATGCGAACACCCGGGCAAAGAGCCTGGGGCCCACCATAGCAGAGAGGTGACATCACTGGAGCTCGGCCGTCGGAATTCCTTCCCAGTGGAATCCACTTTAGCATTCACAGTCTACCAACACAAAGGAGAGTCAATAGAGATATATAAAACCAAAACAAATATATAGAAGAGAGCAGAAACACAGCAATCAAATGGAGCTGGAAAGTAATGTGAACTTCATGAAAAAACAAGGGAAAAAGGTGTACAAATAATGCCGGACAACTTAATTTTACAGGAGGACCTAGAATCATCAGAAACAGGGATAGGGAAAAAACTCAATGCATCCCTAACTCAGATGGAAAGAAATATTAGAGAAGACATGAGGCAGCAAGTCCAAGCAATAAAAGAATATTTTGAAAATGAATTAAACAAACAAATTCAAATGGCAAAGAACGAGCTTCACCAAAAGACAGAGATCTTAAAAAAAATCAAACAGTAATCCTAGGAATGCAGAAAAATATAAACCACATTAAAAATTCAAACGAGAATATTGTAAATAGACTAGATCAAGTAGAAGTCAGAAGATCAGATAATGAATACAAAGTTTATCAACTTGAAAAGAATATAGTCAACACAGAAAAAATGCTTATATCCCATGAGCAATCTATTTAAGAGATATGGGATGTCATAAAAAAACAAATTTGAGAGTCATTAGGATAGAAGAAGGCATAGAGATTCAAACCAAAGGAATGGACAACATATTAAATGAAATAATTCTAGAAAACTTCCCAGAGATGAAAGATGGAATGGATTGCCAAATCCTTGAAGCCTACATGACCTCAAACATTCAAAACCATAATAGACCAACTCAAAGACATAGAATTATGAAGATAGCCAACATGCAGAACGAGGATACACGTTCTTCTCAGCAGAACAAGGATCCTACTCAAAGATAGATCATATATTATGCCATAGGGCAACCCTTAGTAAATATAAAGGCGTGGAGATAATACCATGCACCATATCTGATCATATTGGAATGAAACTGGAAATCAATGATAAAAGAAGGAAGGAAAAATCCTACATCATATGGAAAAATTAACAATATTCTACTGAATGTTCAATGGGTTACAGAAGACATAAAGGAGGATATAAAAAATTCTTAGAGACAAATGACTATACAGACACAACATACTGGAATCTATAGGACACAATGAAAGCAGTTTTAAGAGGGAAATTCATTTCTTGGAGTTCTTTCCTCAAAAAAAAAAAAAAAAACAAATAAATGAACTCACACTACACCTCAAAAACCTAGAAAAAGAAAGCGAAAACAACAGCAAATGTAGTAGAAGACAAGAAATAATTAAAATTAGAGCAGAAATCAATGAAATTGAAACAAAAAAAAACATTGAAAAAATTGATAAAACTAAAAGTTGGTTCTTTGAAAACATAAATAAGATTGACAGGCCCTTAGCCATGCTAACGAAGAGAAGAAGAAAGAGAATTCAAATTACTAACATACGGCATGAAAAAGGCATTATCACAACAGACACTACAGAAATACAGAAGATAATTAGAAAGTATTTTGAAACCCTATATTCAAATGAAATAGAAGATAGTGAAGATATCAATAAATTTCCTAAGTCATACGATGTGCCCAGATTGAGTCAGGAAGACACACACAATTTAAACAGACCAATAACAAAGGAAGAAATATAAGAAGCCATCAAAAGACTACAAACCAAAAAAAGCCCTGGAGCGGATGGGTATAGAGCGGAGCTCTACAAAACCTTAAAAGAAGAATTAATACCAATACTTTTCAAGCTATTTCAAGAAATAGAAAAAGAAGGTGCTCTTTCAAATTCATTCTATGAGGCCAAAATCACCCTGATCCCAAAACCAGACAAAAACACTTCAAAGAAAGAAAACTACAGACCAATGTCTCTAATGAACTAGGATGCAAACATTCTCAATAAAATCCTGGTGAATGTAATACAAAAGCATATCAAAAAATTGTGCACCATGATCAAGTAGGATTCATCCCAGGGAAGCAAGGCTAGTTCAATATACGGAAATCCATAAATGCTATTCACCACATCAATAGACTTAAAGACAAGAACCATATGATCATCTTGATAGATGCAGAAAAAACATTCGACAAAGTTCAGCCTCCCTTTATGTTCAAAACACTAAAAAAACTTGCATCCCAGGGAAGCAAGGCTAGTTCAATATACGGAAATCAATAAATGCTATTCACCACATCAATAGACTTAAAGACAAGAACCATATGATCATCTTGATAGATGCAGAAAAAACATTCGACAAAGTTCAGCCTCCCTTTATGTTCAAAACACTAGAAAAACTAGGATAACAATGTTGAGTTACCTCAACATTGTAAAAGCTATATATGCTAAACCTCAGGCTAGCATCATCGTAAATGGAGAAAAACTGAAGGCATTCCCTCTAAAATCTGGAACAAGACAGGGATGCCCTCTATCACCACTTCTATTCGATTTAGTTCTTGAAATACTAGCCAGAGCAATTAGACAGACAAAAGAAATTAAAGACATAAAAATAGGAAAAGAAGAACGTAAATTATCGCTATTTGCAGATGACATGATAATATATTTAACAGACTCAAAAGGGTCTACAAAGCAACTGCTAGAGTTAATAAATGAATTCAGCAAAGTGGCAAGATATAAAGTCAACACGCATTAATCAAAGGCATTCCTGTATATCAGCAGCAAAACTTCTGAAATGGAAATGAGGAAAACCACTCCATTCACTATATCCACAAAGAAAATAAGATACTTGGGAATCATCCTAACGAAAGAGGTGAAAGATTTATATAATGAAAACTACAGAACCCTAAGGAAAGAGATAGAAGAAGATCTTAGAAGATGGAAAAATGTACCCTGTTCATGGATAGGCAGAACTAACATCATCAAAATATTGATATTACCCAAAGTTCTCTACAGGTTTAAATCGGTGCCAATAAAAATCCCAACAGCATTTCTTGTAGAAATGATAAAGCAATCATGAAATTCATATGGAAAAACAAAAGACCCTGAATACCAAAAGCAATTCTAAGCAGGAAGTGTGAATCTGGAGGTATAGCGATACAAGAGTTCAAACTGTACTACAAAGCAATAGTAATAAAAACATCGTGGTACTGGTACCAAAACAGGCAGCTGGACCAATGGTATAGAATAGAGGACACAGAAACCAATCCACAAAATTACAACTTTCTTATATTTGATAAAGGGGCTAAAAACATGCAATGGAGGAAAGATAGCATCTTCAACAAATGGTGCTGGGAAAATTGGAAATCCATATGCAACATAATGAAACTGAATCCCTTTCTCTCACCATGCACAAAAGTTAACTCAAAATGGATCCAGGAGGTAGATATCAAATCAGAGACACTGTGTCTAATAGAAGAAAAAGTTGGCTACGATCTACATACTGTGGGGACGGGCTCCACATTCTTTAATAGGATGCCCATAGCCCAAGAGTTAATAACATGAATAAACAAATGGGACTTACTTAAACTAAATTGTTTTTTTTCTCAGCAAGAGAAACAATAAGAGAGGAAAATAGAGAGCCTACATCCTGGGAACAAATTTTTACCCCTCACACTTCAGATAGAGCCCTAATATCCAAAATATACAAAAAACTCAAAAAATTAAACAATAAGATAACAAATAACCCAATCAACAAATGGGCCAAGGACCTGAACAGACACTTTACAGAGGAGGACATTCAATCAATGAACAAGTACATGAAAAAATGCTCACCATCTCTAGCAGTCAGAGAAATGCAAATCAAAACCACCCTAAGATACCATCTCACTCCAGTAAGATCGGCAGCCATTATGAAGTCAAACAAAATAAGTGTTGGTGAGAATGTGGGGAAAAGGGTACACTTGTACACTGCTGGTGGGACTGCAAATTGGTGAGGCCAATTTGGAAAGTACTATGGTGATACCTGGGAAAGCTGGGAATGGATCCACCATTTGACCCAGCTATCACCCTTATCGGACTATTTCCTGAGGATCTTAAAAGAGCGTACTATAGAGATACTGCCACATCAATGATCATAGCTGCACAATTCACAATAGCTAGACTGTGGAACCAACCTAGATGCCCTTCAATAGATGAATGGATAAAAAAAATGTGGCTTTTATACAAAATGGAGTATTACTCTTCATTAAAAAATGACAAAATCATAGAATTTGCAGGGAAATGGATGGCATTAGAGCAGATTATGCTAGGCGAAGCTAGCCAATCCTTAAAAAACAAATGCCAAATGTCTTCTTTGATATTAAAAGAGCAACTAAGAAAAGAACATCGAGGAAGAGCATGAGGAAAAGTTTAACATTAAACAAAGACGAGTGGGGGGAGAGAAAGGGAGAGAGAAGGGAAAGCATATGGGAATAGTAGGAGACCCTCAATGTTACACAAAATTACATATAAGAGGATTTGAGGGGAAATGGGGGGGAAACAGTGGAGAGAATTGAACAACAGCAGATGAGGTAGAGAGGGAATATGGGAGGGGAGGGGAGGGGGGATATTGGGGGATAGGAAAGGTCGCAGAATACAACAGTCACTAATATGCTATTATGTAAAAATGTGAATGTGTAACCAATGTGATTCTGCAATTCATATTTGGGGAAAAAATGGGAGTTCATAACCCATTTGAGTCAAATGTATCAAAGATGATATATCATGAGCTTTGTAATGTTTGGAACAACCAATAGAAATAAATAAATAAATAACGGTTTAAAATTGAGTGGGAAGAAATCAGCTAAAAATGTGTTCAGATGCATTCATTTTGCTAAGCAAAACTTTGTTTTGTTTAGTTGTAACTATCACAAATTTATTTTACCAGGAAATTGGCTTTTGAAAATGCACATAAATTGAGATTAAAGGATAATTCACATACCTTCTTGAAAAATTCATAGCATTTCCTATATTTTTCAAATTTTATTTTTTTCGTGAATATTTTGTCATGGACCAGGTCTAGTCTTAGGCTATTCTTCCAGAATACTACCTCATCTGACAAATTCGTACAATCTGTTGGATTGTTGTTTTCACCTTTTATTTAATAGTTTCTAGCTGATAATGTGTATTTTCTTTATCTTTATTTGTATGTATATACCCAACAATATCTTTGCATTTTATGTTTTACTGGGGAAGAGACTGATCAAAAGCTCTTTGTTATATGTATCAACAATCAGACATTTAGAGCACGCAATTATTCTTAATTTTGCATGAAAATATCTTTGTACTATTTTCTTATACAGATTTAGAATTATTAATATGTCCCTACTGTAATAAGTAATTACTTACAAGAAGAATTAAACAATTGACTTTATATCAATTATGAATATGAAAAGTACTAAAATAAGGATTTGGCAATTAATACACAATTGATAGAAATTAAAATCACAAGAAAGCCATTTAAAATGTCAGTGCATATGGTCCTTAAATAATAGGTAATTCAAAAAACTTTTTTTTAATTCATAAGATTTAATATACCGTATTACAGCTTAATGTGATATAAAACCTTAAATTATCAGTATTGATAAAAAAGAATGATACCTGTTTATTTAAATATGTTTATTTGATTTTCACTCTAAGATGTTAATTCTGGAAGGCTTGAGAATTAAGAAAGTTTTGGTCTATATTATTTTTAACAGGCTAATCAAAGTACTTTTAAATATATATGTGTATATATATATATATATATATATATATATATATATATATATATATATATATATATAATATGTAATGCATATGCATGAATATAGATACATATGTATAAAAATATATTTTAATATATCTATCAGGTGATTATAATTATTAAATTTTCTCAAGAAAAAAACAATGACTATAAAAAACAGTCTTAAATTTAAATTTCATAGCATACTACTGTTTGTAATGACATGAGAGAAAAACAGATATGAAAGGAAAACGAAAAAGGAAGAGAGAGAAGGGGAAAATGAGGAAGAAAGTGAGTAAAGATGAGGGAGAGGCGTGTTCGATGTAAAGATAAAAGTGGAGGGGCTGGGTTTGTGGTTCAGTGGTAACATGCTTTTCTAGCATGTGTGGGACACTGGGTTCTATTCTAAGCACCACATACAAATAAACAAAATAAAGGTCAATCACAACTGAAAAAATAAAAAATAAAAAAGTAGAAATATTAGCAAAACTCCAAGCTTTTATGAATGTTAAATTAAAAAAAAAATATGTAACATAGCCTTATGTAATTTCTAGACTATCCAAAAGAGTCATTAAATGTTAGATTATTAGTGCAATAACTAAAAATCCACTGCTCTTTCCTCAACATTCTGTGGCATGCTAGTGGTAAAATAAATTCTATTATAACACCAAGAAAAAAAATCTAATATTTCTATAGTAACTGACCCAGTTTAATATCAAGGCTAGCAGATTCCTATGGGACATGATGTGTATTTTGACATTCATTTTTATTCAACACTGGAACATTACTATTTCTTCAGTTTATGCACATCATAGGATATATATTTCATCCACAAGTTCGCTAATTTATACGCATTTGTTTCACTTTCAGTCACTTCCTGCTTCAGAACACATGTATTTCTTATGTTTCTTGACTGCTCTTTTCATGAGACTTCTTTCCAAACACATTATTGTCGATTTCCATTATCACATTTGAAGCAAAACTCACACACCAGTATGATAAACCAAACCCTAATATTACCATTAGATGTACAACTAGCTGGAATGAATGATTGTATATCAATATAAGATTTCTTACTTAGTTTCAGATATCAATTAAATCCATTATTTAAAGTGGAACCAGTTATATTATTTATTCACAGTATGGTCTTTTCATGCATTATCTCTATATTCATAGACACAGGGTACACCTCTTTGTACCCCCACTAATTTATACGTCTTCAAAATATTGCTCCCAGAAATGGTGGAAGAAATGCACATGTCACCTGATTTACATATACATTTTATCACAGTAATATTCTGGACACAAACAGCAAAGGTGACACTTATGATTTTACCAAACCTAAATGGAAAGTGAAGATGGATTACTAAAAACATCCATGTCCAGGTTGCCTAATGCTCTCAAATGTGAATCCTATTCTTGACTACATATTTGTTTCTTCCTAAGATTATATATTCAACCTCAAGCCCCTTGAAAATGTCTAATCTTATCACTCACTTTATCATTTGCCTGATTTCCTAATGTCTCTATTGATATCTGCTTTCCTACATATTTTCCCCAGATTATCACTGTGACTGACTCTTCACATGTGCTCACATTTACATTCAATCTCTACCAGAAGCCCTATTGCTAAAGAACTTTTGGTCCAAATGCTATACTCACTCTTCGTTCTAAACCTACCGACTATCTTTCTAATAATACCGACTATCCCTTTTTGTCTAGAAGTTCTCTTTGACATTCCATCATTCAAGGTACAAAGTCCTATGCCATTGAACATCGATTTATCTGAGACATTTCTGCAGAACATAATTCAAAGCTAAGTATCCCAATCAAGGGCCCAATGCCCTTCTGGGCTTCAAATCTTACCTAGATTACTGTTTTCATTCTTATATTTCACTTTTACATTCTTGTAAATATTACAGGTTCCCATTACCATTATTCATCCTGCAGAATGATTCAAATCAAACTTTTATACACTCTTCCCTCAATCAAACTTTACAGAAGAGCAGGGACAGAGTTGCTTTTACAATACAGGAATGTAGGGGTTCTTAAACCTGCTGAGATCCTCAAAGGTCCATGCAGAAATGATCCCTGGAGAAGATGTAGGCAGCTATGAAGGAGTTGAGAGAGCAAAAGTCATCGTGCATGGCAAACTCCCTTGTCAGGATGAAGGGATGTGTCTGAATCAGTCTCTCTATTCTAAATGTAGAGAAGATGGACCAAACCAGGCCTGTGTGGGGAGATGTTCCCAGGCGCCTATGTTTGGTATACCATTCTATCTTGTGAAATTGTCACCGAAAGTAGGGGCAGCCTCTATCTCATGGGACCCTTGGAAGCAAATGTTAAATCAAAGTGATTGCCAAGGTAGTGACCTCATGCAGTTCCTGAAGAAAGTGACCTACCTCACTTCCTTGGTGATGTAACTCTCTGAACTTGGATTCCAAGATGTCAGGCTCCCAGAGCCAGTCCCAGTCCCAATCCCAGTGGGCTAACTTGTTTGGATGTACCAAGGACAGAGTCAGTATTTCTTGGTATCTACTGATGTGAGGATTGCCAAATGCCAGGACAGATCTGAAGAGGGGCCTTTCCTGAGAAAGCAGGTAGTGGCTCACCGCTGGCTCCTGAGAATTTCACAGAGTTGGCAAAGGAGACAGATCTGAGACATGACAGGACATTTCATTGGAACATAATATGGCCCAACAGACAGAGGACACTCCAGATAGTCAGAGACATACTTGCGGGAAGGAGATGCCTTTGTGAGTGTGAGTGTCAGTTTGTGGTTTGTCTCATATTCTGAGAATAGGTAGGAAAGACAGTTTGTTTGGTTTGGAATAGACTGTTTCTAGTAAGTTTTTTGACAAGGTGAGTGATTCTATATCTGTGTATCCCACTGTGTCCGTGGTTGTAGACATTAGAAAAGAGAATGCATCAATGGATATGTCCTGTCTAGTAGAAAGCTTCCCAGCATTCATCCTGCCCAATTTATGAATGAACTGCAGCTTGCCTTATGGATGGACAACACCTACTATCTTCCTAAGATTCTGTTTTCTTCCTGAATTCTGGCCACTCTGCAGAATAGGCTCATGGTTTTGTGTCCAAGATATGTACCACCTCCAAGCTCTGTGACATGCCCATGTACTGGATAGCGGTAAGGAATGGGAACATCTCAGAAAACTCAGATATCAGTGTGACCAGGAAATTCTCAGTGGGGAAACCCTGCTTTGGGCGATTCTCTTACCTATGTTTCTGTTGCCCTGAATGTCAGGAAGGTCTTTGCCTCAGGCCACCTCTTTGTGAAGCCTGAAGAAAACAGTTTTCAAATGAAAATGAATGGCCATCTCCTGTGGCTCTTTGCTTAATTTCTTTGGAAAGGGATGTGTCTTAATCAGCCTCTTGGACCTGTGTGAGGTTGTGGCTTAGATTCTCAGCACCTGATGGATCTAAAGAAAGATCCCATGTGTGCATCCAAACCAAAATGGCAAAAAGATCCGTAATGGTAGATGAAGTGTCTTGCCTTCCTTTGTTAGGTTCCTGACCTACATCAAGTGAGAATAGTGATCCTTTGGGTCAAATGAAATCTTCAAAGCCCTAAAGAAGTGCTTGGGTTTTCTCATTATTCCAAATCACATAAAGAATCTATACCTGACAGGCAGTAGGCTTCAAAATGGAGAAGCAGAGCAGTATTAACTGCAGTCCTATTTTATCACTCCTGCTTCAAATGCAGGGTGTCCAGGCCCCCATGACTTTAGGCAAATGAGGGGTAAGAGAGCTTATTTTGGAAACTAACACATACCCCACTAGACTCTGACTACTAATCCTAACATGATGGAGAATAATAACCAAAACAGAATAGAAATACAAGCAGTTCAGAGGAGTCATGTTGTATAATTGGACTTGCCTTTTGCATTATATCGGGTAGGAATTATAAATCTAGTCAATTTTTAATTAAAACAGTTCTCCATGTGTTTTTAAAGTTAACAAATATGTGAATTCCTCTCTCCCTTTCTCTGTGGCCTATTCAGCACATGTGTTTTTACATGCACATATAGAATCCTACCTGGTATCACATGTACATACTTGACAGGTTGCTGACTTGGCAGATGCAAATTGTGAAAAGAGATCACTCCTCTTAATGCTGTTGGAACTGAAAATTCAAACTATTGGTGACCTTCCTAGCTGAACAAAATTATATATAAATCCATGTTCAATAAAAAGTATATTTTGGGATGTGTGGATTATATATATTTCATGATAAATTTTGATTGGCATATATATTGCTACTTTTTAATGTCTGTGTGAGTGTGTGTGTGTATATATATATATATATATATATATATATATATATATATATATATACACTCTCCAGATTTTTGAAAAAATGAAATATATGTGTCTTATTATACACTCCCTAAATTTATTCATGTTCATGTATGTGGATTTATTATCAACTTTTCACAAGATTATTCTCAGAAATATTCATCCACCTGAAATACATATTTGTTTCCTAGTACTGAAAACTAACTTCAGTGAATGATGCATACAAATCCTAATATTTCTACAGTTACTGACCAAGTTTAAGATCAATGCAAGTAGATTCCTATGGGACATGACATGTATTTTGATGTTCATTTTTTTTCAACACTGGTACATTACTATTTCTTCAGTTTATGCACATCATAGGATATATATTTCATCCACAAGTTCGCTAATTTATATCAATTTGTTTCACTTTCAATTACTTCCTGCTTCAGAACACATGTATTCCCCCATGTTTCTTAACTAGTCTCTTCATGAGACTTCTTTACAAACACATTATTTTCGATTTCCATAATTACTTTTGAAGCAAAACTCACACACCCTTAATGACAAACCATAACCCTAATATTACCATTAGATGTATAACTGATAGGAATGAATGACTGTGTATCAATATAAGATTTCTTATATATTTTAAGATATCAATTTAATCCATTATTTAAAGTGGAATCAGTTATATTATTTATCCACAGTATCATCTATTCATGCATTATCTCTATATTCATAGACACAGGGTACACCTCTTTGTACCCGCAATACTAATTTATACATCTTCAAAATATTGCTCCCTGAAATGGTGGAAAAAATACTTATGTCACCTGATCTACATATACATTTTATCACAGTACTATTTTGGATACAAAATGCAAAGATCACACATATGTTTGTACAAAAGCCTAAATTGAATGGGAGCATGGATTACTAAAAACATTGATGTCTAGGTTGCCTAATTCTCTCAAATGTCCATCCTATTGGTGACTACATATTTGTTTCTTTGAAGATTATATAGTGAATATCAACCCTGTTAAAATGTCTAATCCTATCACTCACTTTATACTTTGCCTGATTTCCTACTGTCTCTATTGATGTTTCCTTTCCTACATATTTTCCCCAGTTTACCTATGTGACTGACTCTTCACATGTGCTGACATTGACATTCATTCTATTACCGAAACCCTATTGATAAAGAACTTTTGGTCCATATCCTGTACTCACAGTTCTTGTAAAACCTACCGACTATCTTCCTAATCCTATGGACTATCCCTGTTTGAGTGGATTTTCTTTTCTACAATCGATCATCCAAGGTACAAGGTCCTATGTCATTGATTTTCGATTTATCTGAGACATCACTGCAGAACGTAATTCAAAGCTAAGTATCCCAATCAAAGGCCCAATGCCAATATGGACTTTAAATCTTACTAAATTTCTGTTTTCATACATATTTTTCAACTCTATATTCTTATATATATCACAGATTCCCAATACCATTATTCATCCAGCAAAATGGTTCCTAACCCAAAACAAACATGTAATTAACCCTAACCATAAACTGTTCCCTCAATCTACCTTTATAAAAGAGCAGGGACAGAGTTGGTCTTACAATACAGGAAAGTAGGGGATTGTCCACCTGCTGAGAACCTCTAAGGTCCATTCAGAATTGATCCCTTGAGAAGATGTAGGCAGGTATGAAGGTCCTGAGAGATCAAAAGTCATCTTCCATGGCAAGCAACCTGGTCAGGATGAAGGCTTTTGTCTGAATCAGCCTCTCTCTTCTTAATGTAGATAAGATGGACCAAATGAGGCCTGTGTGGAGAGCTGTTCCCGGGTGCCTATGGTTGATATACCATTCTAACTTGTGAAAGTGTCACAGAAATACGGTCAGCCTACATGTCATGGGAACCTTGGATGCATGTGTTAGGACAAACTGGTTGCCAAGGCAGTAACCTCATTGAGTTCCTGAAAGAAGTTACCTCACCTCACTTTTTTGGTGATGGCACTTTCTGAACTTGGGATCCAGGAAGCCAGGCATCTAGAGCCTGTCTCAGTCCCAGGCCTAGTGGTCTCACTTGTTTTATTTAACAAGGACAGAGTCAGTCTTTCTTGGTGTCTACTGATGTGAGGATGGACAAATGACAGGAAAGCTCTGAAGAGGGGCCTTTCCTGACAAAGAAGGTAGTGGCTCACTGCTGGCTCCTGACAACTTCACAGAATTGCCCATGGACACCAGATGTGAGAAAGGAGAGGCTATTTCGGGGGAACATAGTATGGCCTATCAGTCAGAGAACACTCCGGATAGTCACAAACCTACTTGGAGGAAGGAGGTGCTTATCTGGCTGTGGGTGTGGGTTTGTGGTTTTTTTCTCATGCTCTGAGAATATGTCCGAAAGTCGGTTTGTTTGGTTTGAAGTAAAGTGTTTCCAGAAAGTCGTATGAAAAGGCGAGTGTTTCTATGTCTGTGTATCTCACTGTGTCCGTGGTTGTAGACATTAGCAAAGAGAATGCATCAATGGATGAGTCTTGTCTAGTAGAAAGCTTCGCAGCATTCATCCTTCCCAATTTATGAATGGACTGCGTCTTGCCTTATGGATCGGCAACACCTGCTATCTTCCTAAGTTACTGTTTGCTTCCTGAATTCTGGCCACTCTCCAGAATAGGCTCATGGTTTTGTGTCCAAGATATGTACCACCTCCAAGCTCTGTGACACGGCCATGTATTAGTTAAATGAAGGGCATGGCGAGCATCTCAGAAAACTCAGATATCAGTGTGACCAGTAAAGACTCAGTGGAGAAACCATGCTTTGGGCCTTTTCCTTACCTATTGTTCTGTTGCCCCTTGACCTTGTGTAATTCTGTGGCTTAGATTCTCTGAACCTGATGGATCTAAAGAGAGATCCCATGTATGCATCCAAAAGCAAAATGTCCAAAAGAGCAATCATTGTGGATGAAGTCTCTCTCCTTCCTTGGTAAGGTTCCTGACCTCCATCAAGTGAGAATAGGGCTCCTTTGGGTCAAATAAGTTCTTCAAAGCCCTGCAGATTCTAGCCCATAGGGGACTGGGTTTTCTCATGACTCCAATTCACATGAAGAATCTAAATCCCACCATCAGTAGGCCTCAAATTTAAGAAGCAGAGCAAAATAAACGGCAGGCCTATTTGATCACTCTTAGTTCACAGGAAGGGTGTCCAGGCCACCCTGACTTTAGGCAAATGAGGGGCAAGGGAGCTTATTTTGGACACTGTCTTGGGCTGCACCCCTCACGGAAACCTCCAGCCAGAGGTTATGATGAGTGTCTGTATGGAAGAAAATGAGGGCCATGTGGGATTGTTTTGGTTTTAATTGTAGTCATTTTTGTGGCGGTTAGTAGAGATGACATGGTCCACCTTGGCTTGAACTTTGGTGGGATTCCGCATAAAGACTGAGTTCTCGTACTGAACTCACAGAAGTATTGCCATGAATAGTGTTGGAATTTTAGGAGGCCACGCACGATAGTCGCCCTTGGAAACTGAGATCTAGGCCCAGGGTAGCTATTCACAGAGCACTGGAAATCTCAGCCAGGATATCACATGATTTTATTCTGAAAAACTTGGCAACCATTGTTGAGAGTCAAAACACACATGGACCTCACATTGTAGACCTCAATTTTCAAGGATTCATGTGACCTTTTGGCCACTCTTTGGGAAGCCTTTCCTGTGAGACATCTCCAGATATTTCATTGAAATGAGCTTCCTCACCATTTAATAGTTCCAGAATGCCTCCAACTTCATCCTTGAAAAATGGCTAGGTCAATATATCATGAAATTTTTAAAATTCCCGTGACAAGTTGGCACTGGAGATTCTTTGAATATCTTGTGGCTGATCATGAGAATAACAGTCAGTGCCTTGATTGACTGGTTTTCATAAAAATTGTGCAGAACAGAGATGCCAGGAAGTTGGAGCCTCCTGAGGAGTGGGCCTAGAGCAGTGGTGGGCAGGTGTGTGATAAAACATCTGCGGTGTGGTCATGTGGATCTGCCTTTGGCTTCCAAATTGCTTGTGACTGATATGGTGTAGCCAGCAGTCCCTTCAATGTAATGGCATCTTGTTATATGCAGAGGTTTTAGGGAAATATTAAGAATCAGGTTGCTATGGTCAAGGGGGCAACTATGTGGGATATAAGCCTGTTTGGTGCATTCTCCTGCAGACCCTGACCCACCACACGTGACAGAACTCCCTCACGCACAGAGTAACAGTTGAATTCTTTGTATTTCGTGAAACAAATACCAAAATCCCAGTGCAGCACCAAGAAACAACACTGAAAGTGGAGAATGACCAAATAGCTTCACAGGCCCATGTGGATACACTTAGCCCCCCGTGTCCACAGTTTACCTACAAAGAAAGTATTCAGCACTGATGACTCATGTTCAGTGGAAAATAAGAAACCATGTCCTTCAGGTCACATAGATGAAGACCCTGATTTGATGGTCTCACTACAAACGAAGCTGAAGCTCCCGACAACAACATATATTCCAAGTGCCCAACCTCAGAGGCAGTTTCTCAAGAAGTCTTTAGGCCAGCAGAGCTCCATGTATTTGGAACGATTACACTGTCCCTTACTTTTGGAATCTCCTCTACCTCCTCCAAGGTTGTGAACTCCTGAGCATATTCCACTCCAGATATTTATTCACAGATTTTCTAACTCTTCTCTTCTAATTGTGTCTTACTCTGGGCGATTGTAATGTCAAGGCATTGTTCTGGATGAGAGTGGGAAGATTTTTGTGTATCACATATTTACATACACATTGGATTCATTTTCCAATTTTCCTTTCAAAATACTGAATACCTCACACTAACACCTACCCTACTAGACTCTGACAACTAATCCTAATAAGGTGGAGAAAAATAAACTAAAAAAATAGAAATGCAAGCAGTTCAGAGAAGGCATGGTGTATAGTGGAATTGCCTTTTGCATTATTTAGGGTAGGAGTTATAAATCTAGTCAATTATTTGTTAAAATATTTCTCCATGTATTTTAAAGTTAACAAATATGTGAATTCCTGTTTCCCTGTCTCTGTAGCCTATTCAGCACATGTATTTTTACATGCAATTATAGAATCTTACCTGATACCACACGTACATTCTTGTGAAGTGGCTGACTTGGCAGATACAAATTTTAAGAGATCACTCCTCCTAAGCGCTTTAGAACTGAAAATTCAACCTATGCGTGAGCTTCCTAGTTGAACAACATTATACATAAATCCATGTTAAATAAAATAAATATTTTTGGATCTCTGGATGATATAAATTTCATGGTGAATTTCCTATAGCATATATTATGCTATTTTTAATGTCCGTGTGTGTTTGTGTGTGTGTATGTGTGTATATATATATATATATATATATATATATATTCTCCAGATTTTTCAAAATATGAAATATGTGTCTTATTATAAACTCCCTTAACTCATTCATATTCAAGTATGTGGATTTATAATCAAATTTTCTCAAGAGTATTCTCAAAATATTCATTCTCCTGATATACATATTTGTTTCTTAGTACTGAAAACTAACTTTAGTGAATGGTGCATACAAATCCTAATATTTCTACAGTAGCTGACCTAGTTTAACATCAATTCAAGTAGATTCCTATGGGACATGATGTGTATTTGGATGTTCGTTTTATTCAACACTGGTACATTACTATTTCTTCAATTTATTCACATCATGGGATATATATTTCATCCACAAGTTCGCAAGTTTATAGGCATTTGTTTCACATTCAATCATTTTCTTCTTCAGATCACATGTATTCCTCCAAGTTTCTTGACTGGTCTTTTTATGAGACTTCTTTCCAAACACATTATTTTCGATTTCTAGGATCACTTTTGAAGCAATACTCACACACCTTTCATGATAATCCATAACCCTAATATTACATTTAGATGTATTACTGGTTGAAATGAATGATATTATATCAATACAAGATTTCTTATAATATTTCATATATTAATTCAATGCATTATTTAAAGTGGGAACAGTTAAATTATTTATTCAAAATGTGGTCTATTCATGCATTATGTCTATATTCATGGACACAGGGTACACCTCTTTGTACCCCCAATACTAATTTATAGCTCTTGAAAACCTTACTCCCAGAAATGCTTGAAGAAATGCTCATGTCACCTGATCCACATATACATTCTATGACAGTAATATTCTGGACAAAAAATGCAAAGGTCACACTTATGATTGTACCAAAGCCTAAAAGGAAAGTGAACATGGATTACTAAAAGCATCCATGTCCAGGTTTCCTAATGCTCTCAAATGTCAATCCTAATGGTCACTGCATATTTGTTTCTTCTTAAGATTATATATTCAAACTCAACAGTGTACAAAATGTCTAATCCTATCACTCACTTTATACTTTGCCAGATTTTTTAAAGTCTCTATTATTATCTGCTTTTCTACATATTTTTCAAAGTTCATCATTGTGACTGAATTTTCATATGTGCTGACATTTACATTCACTCTCTAACTGAAACCCTATTGCTAAAGAAATTTCCGTCCAAATCCTGTACTCACTCTTCTTCCTAAACCTACCGACTATCTACCTAATCCTACCGACTATCCCTTTTTGACTGGATGTTCTCTTCCTCATTCAATCATCCAATGTACAAGGTCCTATGCCATTGTAAATGGATTTATCTGAGACATCTGTGCAGAACCTAATTCAACACTACGTATCCCAATCATGGGCCCAATGCCCTTCTGGGCTTCAAATCCTATATTTCTGTTTTCATACATATATTTTACCAATATAATTTAATAAATATCGCAGGTTCCCAATAAAATTATTCATCACTCAGAATGATTCCTAACAAAATCGAACCTGTTATTACCCAAACCATACACTGTTCCCTCAATCTAACTTTTTAGAAAAGCAGGGACAGTGTTGGCCTTACAATTCAGGAGTGTAGGGAAACTTCCACCTGCTGAGAACCTCAAAGGTCCATGCAGAAATGATCCATGGAGAAGATGTAGGCAGCTATGAAGGACCTGAGGGAGGAAAAGTCAACTTCCATGGTAAACAACCTGGTCAAGATGAAGGGATGTGTCTGAATCAGCCTCTTTCATCTTAATGTAGAGAAGATGGACCAAACCAGGCCTGTGTGGAGAGCTGTTCCCGGGTGCCTATGGTTGATATACCATTCTAACTTGTGAAAATGTCAGAGCGAGTAGGTGCATCCTCCATCTCATGGGACTCTTAGAAGCAACTTTTAGGACAAAGTTGTTGTCAAGGCAGTGACCTCATTTAGTTCCTGAAGGAAGTGACCTCACCTCACTTCCTTGATGAAGGAACTCTCTGAACTTGGGATACAGGAAGTCAGGCACCCAGAGCTAGTCCCAGTTCATGTCCCAGTGTTCAAACTTGTTTGGATTTTCAAAGGACAGAGACAGTCTTTCTTGGTACCTACTGATGTGAGGATAGCCTAATGCCAGGAAGGTCTGAGGAGGGGCCTTTCCTGAGAAAGAAGGTACTGGCTCACCGCTGGCTCCTAACAGCTTCACAGAGTTGGACACGGAGACCAGATCTGAGACAGGACAGCCCATTATGGGGGAATATGTTATGGCCCACCAGTCAAAGGTCACTCCATATTTTCACAGACCTACTTGGGGGTCTGTGTGGATGTGGGTGTGGGTGTGGGTTTGTCATTTTGTCTCATGTTCTGAGAATAGGTAGGAAAGTCGTTTTGTTTGGTTTGGTGTGAAATGTTTCTAGTAAGTCTTTTGACAAGGCGAGTGTTTCTATGTCTGTGTATCCCACTGTGTCCGTGGTTGTAGACATTAGAATAGAGAGTGCATCAATACATATGTCCTATCTAGTAGAAATCTTACCAGCATTCATCCTGTCCTATTTATGAATGGTCTGCGGCTTGCCATATGGATCGGCCACTCCTAATATCTTCCTAAGTTCCTATTTTCTTTCTGAATTTTGGCCAAACTCCAGAATAGGCTCATGGTTTTGTGTCCAAGATATGTACCACCTTTAAGCTCTGTGACATGGCCATGTACTGGATAGCTGAAGGCAATGGTGAGCATCTCAGAAAACTCAGATATCAGTGTGACCAGGAAAGTCCCAGTGGAGAAACCCTGCTTTGGGCCTTTTGCTTACCTATTGTATTATTGCCCTGAATGTCAGGGAGGTCTTTGCCTCAGGCCACCCCTTTGTGAAGACTGAAGAGTTTTCAAATGGAAGTGAATGGGCATCACCTTTGGCTCTTGGCTTAATTGCTTTGGAAAGGGATGTGTCTGAATCAGCTTCTTGGCCCTGTGTGAGGATGTGGCTTAGATTCTCAGCACCTAATGGATCTAAAAAAATCCCATGTGTGCATCCAAAACCAAAATAGCCAAAAGAGCAGTCATTGTGGATGAAGTCTCTCACCTTCCTCTGTAAGGTTCCTGACCTCCATCTTTGAGAATAGTGATCCTTTGGGTCAAATGAGTTCTTCAAATCACTACAGAGGCTAGGCCATAGGTGCTTGGGTTTTCTCGTGACCCCAATTAACATAAGGAATCTAAACCCCACAGTCATTAGGCCACAAAATGGAGAATCAGAGCAGTATTAAGGGCAGGCCTCTTAGATCACTCCTGGTTCACAGGAAGGGTGTCCCTGCCACACTGACTTTAGGCAAATGGGAGAAAGGGACCTTATTTTGGATACTGTCTTTGGCTTTGGCCCTCATGGAAACCTACAGCCTGAGGTTATGATTAGTGTCTATATGGAAGAAGATGAGGGCCATGTGGGAGTGTTTTGGTTTTAATTGTGGTCATTTTTGTGGCCGTTGGAAGAGATGGTGTGATTCCCCTTAGAGACTGAGTTATGGAACTGACCTCAAAGAAGTATTGCCATGTATTGTGATGGGATTTTAGGAGGCCACACATGAGAGTCCCCCTTGGAAACTGAGATCAAGGCCCAGGGTGGCTTTCCACAGAACACTGGGAATCTCAGGAAGGATATCACATGATTTTATTCTTAAAGAATTGGCAGCCATAGTTGCAAGTCAAAACACAAAAGGATCACACATTGTAGACCTCAAACGCCTGGCTTAATGTGACCTTTTAGCCTGTCGTTGGGATGCATTGCCTGTTAGAATTCTCCAGAGATTTCATTGAAATGAGCTTCCTCTCCATTTAATGGTTCCTGAATGAATTAAAACCCACAGTGCCTCAAACTTCATCCTTGAAAAAAGGCTAGATAAATACCATTAAATTTTTGAAATTCTCATGAACAGGTGTCAGTGGAGAACCTTTGGATGTCTTATAGATGATCATGAGTGTACCAGACAGTGCCTTGATTGACTGGGTTTCATGAAAATCGTGTAGAACAGAGATGCCAGTAATTTGGAGCCCGATGAGTATTCGGCCTAGAGCAGTGGAGTGTAGGTGTTTGTTAAAACATCTGTGATGGGGTCATGTGGATCTGCCATTGGCTTCCAAATGGTTTGTGACTGACATGGTGCAGCCCCCATACCCTTGTATGTAAAGGCATCTTGTTATACGGAGAGGTTTCAGGGCAATGTTTAGAATCAGATTTCTATTGTCAAGGGGGCAAGCTATGTGGGATAGAAGCCTGGTTGGTGCACTCTCCTGCAGACCCTTAACCAACACACGTGACAGAACTCCCTCCAGCACTCTGTCCTAGTTGACCTCTTCGTATTTCATGAAGCAAATACCAAACTCCCAGTGTAGCTGCAAGAAACACCATGAAAAGTAGAGGAAGACCAAATGGCTTCAAAGTCCACACTGGGAGACACTTTGCCCCCAAATGGCAACAAATTACCTACAAAGAGAGAATTCAGCCCTGCTGCCTCATGTTTATTGGAAAAAAAGAAACCATGTGCTCCAGGACACACAGAAGCAGACCCAGATTTGATGGTCTCACTACAAAGGAAGTTAAAACTCCTGACAACAACATATATTTCAAGTGCCCAACCTCAGAGGCAGTTTCTCAAGAAGTCTTTAGGCCAAGAGAGCTTCATGTTTGTGGAGTTTTTACCATGTACCTTACTTTTTGAAACACCTCTACCACCTCCAAGGTTGTTAACTACTGAGCATTTTCCATTCCAGATGTGTATTCACAGATTTTCTAACTCTTCTCCTCTTATTGTGTCTTACTTGGGGTGAAGGTAATGTCAAGGCATTGTTCTGAATGAGAGTGGGAAGACTTTTGGGTAGCATATATTTGCATACACATTGGATTCATTTTCCAATTTTCTATTCGAAATACTGAATCCCTGACTGTCAGAGGTAGAAGGAATTCTCCTTCAAAGAATAGCCTGACACTTACAAGAAACAGCCACGAGGAGACATCCTGTCTGGGAGACATCCTGTAGCCATCTGTCTCCCTGAGACATCCTGTGCCCATCTGTCTTTCTGAAACTTCCTGAGGTTATCTCACCTTGTGAAGACATCTAGGAAGTGCCGATAAGAGAGATTTCCCACATCCAGCATACAAATACCCCTGTGTGAACAATAAAAGTTTGCAGCTTGATCAGAACTCCTGTCTTGCTGTCATCTCTCGTGTCTCTTGTCCCTTCATTCCTCCCTATCTAGGTTCGCTGCCCACGTTGATGTGTCCTGCCGGCCGGGACATCTGGCGCCCACTGACTGGGGCTCGAGCTTTTGATTGAGGGGGACCCCGTCCTCCTGGAAGATTTGGTCAAGCGGAGCTTGCAATAACCGCAGAAGACACCACCGAGAGACAGATCCAGGAGGAGGGTGGGGATGACACACGGTGATTGACCCACCATGGGGCAAGCAGTTTCGTCACATGATTTGTTTTTGTCAGGCTACAAGGAGTCCTTCCAGACATGGGGGCGCGTATTAAGAAAAAAGACTTAAATTTTTTTTCTTTTCACACATAAGAGAGCAGTGTCCATGGTTTCTTCTTGAAAGGACCATTGATGGTAAAAGATGGCTTAGAGTAGGAGACTGTTTAAAAGATTATTATGAATCCTTTGGCCCAGAAAAAGTGCCTGTTCCCACCTTTTCTTACTGGAACTTAATTAATAGAATTCTTAAAAGTTCACCCTTTGACAATGGTACCTTAAAAGTTGTCAAGGTTGGGAAAGAGACTATGCAAATACTTCTCATATCCCCTCGGCATGCCCATCAGTTAGTATAGACATAGACCCTTCTCAGGCTCCCCAGGACCGTGGGAACCTTCCTGGTCCCCCTCAAAATACCACCCTAATGAATAAGGCTCCAATGATTACCAACTGCCTTTATCCACTTTTAAATACCGGAGACTCATTTGACCCCTGTAGAGGAGGCTACCTTGGAGAAGGAAGCAGCTCGCTACCATTCAGAAGACCCTCCACCTCTCAAGACCCTGCCACAGCTTATAGGACTTACACATCCACCTCCCTCCTATATCCCTCCTGCCTTTTGTGCTCTGGCCCTTCAGGGAACAAATGCCCCCCCCCCCGATATTTTCTCCCCACTTCCCTTGCCTAAACTGGCTCCTTTGTGAGCATCCTTTCAACATACACAGGAACAGATCCAACCTTTAAAAGAATTAAGATCCCTTCACTCTGAGCTCTCTTCATTAGCCTTAGGTATGGAGTCAAAGCAACTGGCCTACAGTGGTCTAATACAAAGGCGAAGCCACTCCATTGACCTGTGCTCGCCTTCCCAGTCACCACCAGTCTGATAGATAAGCCTGCCCAGGCTGAGGTCAAAGAATTAGACGAGGATAAAGAGGAGGAAGAGGGGAAATGGATTAAGGAGATCAGGACTCAGAGGATGAGGAGTTCAGCCCTAGGCAGGCAGGAACCCAGAGTCTACAAAAAATTAAGCCTGCATTTTCCTGAAAAACTTAAAAAGGCTTGTGCTCACTATGGCCCCATTGCACCCTACACGTTGGCTTTATTAGAAAGCCACAGCACACAATGACTTACTCCCAATGATTGGAAATTTATAGACCAAGCTACCCTCAGTGCCAGAGACTTCCTGTTATGGAATGGAGATTTCAAAGAGCACTGTCGGGAAACTGCTCAAAAAATTTTAACTAAGGCCTTCTCTAAATCCAGGACTTATGTTAAGCTAGTGGGCAATGAGCCTTTTGACAATAAAACTAAACAGGCACATTTCCCTGCTGGACTTTTGATGCAGATTCAGATGGCTGGCTTACATGCTTGGAGACACCTCCCTCAAAAGCCTCGGCTACCACTTCCCTGGCAAAAATTTGACAAGGGCCCAACGAGCCTTATAGCGACTTTGTTCCCCGGCTTAACCTAGCTGTGGAATGCTTGCTTGGACCAAGCGAAAGCAAAAGCGCTTTTGTAAAACATCTTGCCTTTGAAAACGCCAACCCGGCATGTCAGGATGTTCTTCAACCACATAAGGATAAAGGGAAACTTTCTGACTTTATTAGACTCTATGCAGGGGTAGGTGCAGCCCATGCCATGGGTCTTGCCCTAGGTGCCACCTTTACCAAGACCTTTCACAATCCTGGCTCACGTACTTGCTTTACTTGTAAACAACCTGGCCATTTTGCACGCAAGCGTCCGACAGGCAAAAAAAGCCTAGGAATAGCGTCTCCTTCAACTGGGGCTATACCGCCCCAAGCTATCCTTTGCCCTAGATGTGGTAAAGGTCATCACTGGGCCAGTGAGTGTAGATCTAAGACAAATGCCCTCAGACAGCCTATTTTTTCCTGCTTCTTGGGAAACTCCCTGCGGGGCCAGCCCCGGGCCACGACATCCCCCAGGACAAACCCAGGGGCAATAAGATTTGTTCCCTCCCAAACTCCCAACCTACCTCAAAATTCTTCTCCACAATTGCCTCCCTCCAACTAGCCACTCCAGGCAGCGCAGGATTGGACCTCTGTGCCACCACCGATACTATATTGGACTCAATGCAAGGACCCCAGATAATACCCACTGGAATTATGGGTCCCCCTCAATCTCATATGTGTGCCCTTATTTTTGGGAGAGCCTCTACTAACTTACATGGTGTTCAGGTCTTCCATGTCATTAATAATAATGATTTCACTGGAGAAAAAAAATACTGGCCACAGCTATTAATGGAGTTGTGGCCATCCCAGCACGAACAAGTCTTGCACAATTAATACTCCTTCCCTTGAATCAAGGAGGCACTTCCACCGCCCAAACCTACCGCGGGGGACTGCCTCCTTGGGCTGCTCTGATGTAAATTTGGTTCAACCCGTTTCTCACAAAAGACCCACAATTTCCTTACTTATTGAAGGAAAGGAATTCCAAGGAATTCTAGATACTGGAGCTGATGACACAATTATTTCTCAAAAATATTGGCCATCAGCTTGGACCCTCACCTCATCCTTGACTGACCTTAAAGGGATAGGACAGTCAAAAAATCCTCTGTTCAGCTCTACGGCTCTTAGCTGGACTTATAAAGAGGGTAATAAGGGAATTGTCACTCTTTTCGTTGTTCCTGACCTCCCTGTTAACCTATGGGCCCAAGATATTTTGAGTCAAATGGAAGTTATTCATGCCAGTCCCAATTCCATGGTAACTCATCAAATGCTTCATATAAATTTTGTCCCTGGTACAGGCCTTGGGAGACTGAGACAAGGACTGGTTGAGCCAATAAAACCCATACAAAAAACAAATACATATGGACTTGGGTATTCGGATTTTTAGTGTCGGTCTCTGACTCTCCTGTACCCCATGGAGATAAAATTATTTGGGAAACTCAGACTCTTGTGTGGGTGAATCAATGGCTACTTACCCAAGAAAATATGGAGGCTGCCTCCATGTTAGTGCAGGAACAGCTGGCAGCCGGCCATGTAGAGCCCTCAACCTCAACATCGAATACTCCAATTTTTGTTATCAAGTAAAAATCAGGCAAGTGGTGCCTTTTACAATATTTGTTTGCCATTAATAAAGCTATGTGCCCAATAAGAGCACTGCAGCCAGGCATTCCCACACCAGTGGCTATTCCCAAAAACTATTGTAAAATGATTATTGAGTTAAAAGATTGTTTTTTTACCATTCCTTTACATCCTGCGGATAGACCCTATTTTGCCTTTAGTCTCCCTCGCATTAATTTTCAGGGCTCTATGCAGAGATTTCAATGGAAGGTTCTTCCCCAAGGTATGGCCAACAGCCCTAGTCTTTGCCAAAAATACGTTGCTCAAGCAGTAGACCCTGTGAGAGAGCTATGGCCACAAATTTATATTTTACATTATATGGATGATTTGTTAATTGCTGCACCTAATAACCATGACCTTAATAATTGTTACTTGGACATTTACAAAATCCTCACTTCCTTGGGACAACAGATAGCTCCTAATAAGGTTAAAACACAGGACTGTTATACCTATTTGGGCCTTAAACTTCAAGATAATCAGATCCAAATTCCTAAGATACCACTATGGGTGGACCATCTTCACAACCTTAATGATTTTCAAAAATTCCTGGGGAATATTCAATGGCTAAAAACATATTCAAAATTACCACCTTGTGTACTTTTGTCCCTTAATGATATTTTGAGAGGTGATTCCCACCCCTCCTCCCCTCAAAAACTTACTCCCGAGGCATGACAGGCATTAAACCAAGTCACAGAAGCCATTGCCAAACAGTTTTTTACAGAACATTCTTATAACCTTCCTCTGGTTCTGGTTATTTTACACACTCCTCATACACCCACAGGAATATTTTGGCAACGAAATACACATTTTAGAAATAAAGGCTGCCTTTGCTTTGGGTCCATTTACCCACCACATTCTCCAAGGTTATTACTGTTTTTCTTGCTCAGGTAGCTTCTATTATTTTTAAAAGTCGTTTGCTATCTCGACAACATTTTGGCAAAGACCATGAAAATATTTTAATTTCATATACTAAAGACCAAATCCAATTTTTACTACAGACGGAGGATGAATGGCGTATTGCCTTATCAGGCTTTTTGGGAACAATTGATAACCACCTACCCAATGACCCCCTTTTACATTTTGTCCAGTTACATCCATTTATTTTTGCCAAAATTACTCAAAAGGCTCCCATTCCTCAAGCCCTTACTGTCTTTACAGACAGTTCCAGTAATGGCCGAGCAGTCTTTGTTGTCAATAACCAGCCTAACACCTTTGATACTGTCTATCATTCAGCACAGTTTGTGGAATTGTTTGCAATAACACAAGTTTTTAAAACATTTTTTGATAATCCTGTTAATATTTATACATACAGTGCCTACATTGCTCATTCTGTGCGCCTGCTTGAGATTTCACCCACCATTAAGGCTTCTTCCAATGTCGCCCATCGGTTTCACCAGCTTCAGCAGCTAATTCAGGCCAGACAACACCCATTTTTCTTAGGACACATCAGGGCACACTCTGATCTTCCCAGCCCTCTAACACAAGGTAATGCCAAAGCTGATGCAGCAACTCGTTTCATCTTTCCAATTTTTGTTGGCTGCACTCAAAAGGCCACGGAGTTACACAATCTTCACCATCTAAATTCCCAGAACTTTCGATAACTATGTAAAATTACCAGGCAACAGGCACGAGAAATAGTAAAAGCATGCCCTGGTTGCCCTGTCTCCCTCCCCATTCAACACTTGGGAGTTAACCCCTGAAGATTACTGTCCAATCAGTTTTGGCAAATGGATGTTACTCATTTTTCTGAATTTGGAAAAACCAAATATGTACACGTTTCTGTAGATACCTTCAGTGGCCTTATTTTCACATCACCACATTCTGGAGAGGCTATCAAAGATGTCCTTTCTCATCTTGTTTCAGCGTTTTCTGTAATGGGTAAACCAATACATATTAAAAAAAGATAATTGTCCTGCATATACCAGTGCCAAGTTTAAACAGTTTTGTGCTACCTCGCAAATTTGGCATACTACTGGAATTCCATACAAGCCTCAGGCATTGTGGAACGTGCCCACCTTACCTAAAGACTTGGCTAACACGCATTAATGCTTCTGCACTTGTATTTACCACTCCCAGGCATCGCCTTAATCATGCATTATTTGCCCTTATTTTTCTTTCCCTAGACAATGAAGGCCATTCGGCTGCAGACTGACACAGGCAATCCTCGTCCAATTCTGTTCACCCACCTGTTATGTGGCACAATCCCCTTACAAATAAATGGAAACGCCCAGGTCCTGTCCTCATCTGTGGACGAGGCTCAGCTTGTGTTTTGGACGAAGAGCAAGCAGCCCCAAGATGGTTACCAGAACGCCTGGTTAAACAGGTTAATGGCTTACCTCAACACGGGCATGGAGGCCCTCCCCCTGAGGACTAGTTTTCCTCTTTTTCAGATGCAGCCAACAATCTGTGTGAGGATCCTACTTAAGGCACTTCTGCTGAACAGGATTGTACACGGAGGCTTTGGCCCTCCACCTTCCAACATCATGGAGTACCTTTTTGGCCCTCCCTGTGAACGCAAGGGAGGATCTTGGACTCAGGCTCCCACTAGTTTGACCCAGACTGCTGACTGCGTGACTAAGGTGGCTTACCTCCGGGCCGAGGTTGACCATAAACTCAGAGGAGTTCATCAGCCTAAATTGGTATGTGTTAACAAGCCAAAGATTATTCCCCCTAGTACAAGTAAAGCTCTCCAAAATTGTTCTGCAACTTGAACGCATACCCAAGCGATGCATGCCACTTGTTATGCGTCGGCCTCAATTTGTGTTAACAAGCAGGGAGAACAATTTTTTGAAGCCTCCCTAACTAAAACTCATGCAGCAGGAGGGACCACTATTCATTATACCCCCGTTCTTTTTGACCGGGGAGGAGAAGGCAAATACACCAAGCTACAGTCAGCTGGGTGCCAAGGCCCAGTTGGTAAACCCTCCTGCTGCCCCATTAAGGCACCTACAGGGGTCACTGATGGTGGAGGATTCCCTTATGCTGTCAAGCATCCTCAGATAATCAAACTTTTGAAACCCCAAATCCCTGAGCTCACATATCATCCCTTAATATAGCCAAAATGCCAGCTCCCAGGTTTAGATAACAATACATTAGATATTTTGGAAACTACCTTCTCTTGCTTAATAATTCCAACCCCAACTTTGCTGGTGATTGCTGGCTCTCCATGACAACAGGGGCAATCATGCCTATGGCAGTTCCTATTAATTCTATCATAGACGATGATAATACATGCCAACCCAGATTTCATTTAAAAGTACAGTCTATAGGCACTTTTACAATATGTCTTTTAGGCGCGATGCAAAATAATACCTATGATATTGATGTTGGCGTTACTTCCTTTGGAAATTGCTCAACAGTACAAAACTATTCCTCATCCACCCCATCTCTTTGTCCCTCCAATGGCACAGTTTTTATGTGTGGAGGAAACTCGGCCTTCCCGAGGCTTCCATCGAATTGGACCGTTGGCTGTGTTCTTGCCTTATTACTCCCTGATATAACTATTGTCCCAGGAGACGAAACTATGCATTCCTAGTCTAGACACCTCAGTCAAAAGACACAGGCGGGCAATACAGGCCTTACCACTCGTTGCCAGCCTTGGAATAACAGCTACTGTGGCCACAGGTACAGCTGGCTTAGGCATGGCTATACACTCTTAGCGTCGCCTGTCTCAACAACTTATAAATGATGTAAAAACTCTATCAGGAACCATTAAAGATTTGCAGGACCTAGTAGACTCCCTGGCAGAAGTGTTCCTTCAAAACAGAGAAGGCTTAGATTTACTGACAGCTAACCAGGGAGGTATTTGCTTGGCCTTAGGGGAACGATGCTGCTTTAATGCCAATAAATCAGCCATAGTACGCACTAAAATTAAGCAGCTTCAAGAAGATCTAGAAAAGAGATGAAGGGAACTTTTTGAAAATCCCCTCTGGACTGGGTTTAATGGATTTCTACCCTACCTTCTTCCCCTATTAGGCCCTTTGTTGGGTTTACTTTTAATGGTGTCCATAGGACCCTGCATTATAAACAGGCTTGTACAATTTATTATAGAACAGATTAATATTTTGGCCTCTAAGCCCATACAGGTCCACTATCATCGCCTGGAGATGGAAGACCATGCTGCCAACATTTAAAAGGATGTTCTACCCTTCTCACAGGCTTATTTCTTAAGTTTACATCCCCACAGATCTCTCTTTCTTACATTAAACTATAAGTAACAGCTCTGACCAACAATCTTCTGCCATTGCCATAAGGGTTCGTCCTCCATGGGCCCCTCCACTTGGGGGAGGATGCACCCATGGAGTGAGGACGTTAGGCCATAATAACGGAGGGTGCAGGATGGACTGCAGGAGGATGTATCCACGGATCCCAAAACAGAAGACCTCTTAGTGACACACTCTGGTGCATGGTGGTCAGCCTGCTTCCCCCTCAAAGCCATCTCCTCCCAAAACATGCCAAGGCCACCACGAAATCTCCTAGTAAACATGCTCTCTCGAATCAGGAGATATTCTATGGCCTGCTAGAGAAACAGAGCCTCTATCACCCCCTAAAACATTGGCCGGTAAGTTATGGTCAAATATTTTATATAAGAAAGAGAGGTCAGGGGCTAGAAGGAAGTTCTCCTTCAAAGAATATCCTGACACTGAAAAGAAACAGCCCCCTGGGAGATATCCTGCCTGGGAGACATCCCGCAGCCATCTATCTCCCTGAGACATCCTGCGGCCATCTGTCTTCCTGCAACATCCTGAGGTTATCAAACTTTCTGAAGACATCCAGCAACTGCTGATAAGAGAGCTTTCCCATCCACAACATATAAATTCCCATGTGAGAACAATAAAAGTTTGCAGCATGATCAGAACTCCAGTCTTGCTGTAATCTCTCGTGTCTCTTGTCCCTTCATTCCTCCCCAACTAGGTTCCTTGCCCACATTGATGTGTGCGGCCGGCCGGGACAACTGACACTAACCCATACCCTACTACACTCTGACTACTAATCCTAATATGATGGAGAAAAATAACCCAAACAGAATAGAAATACAAGCAGTTCAGAGGAGGCATGGTGTATATTTGGACTTGCCTTTTGCATGATATAGGGTAGGTGTTATAAATCTAGTTAATTTTTAATTGAAATCGTTCTCCATATGTTTTTAAAGTTAACAAATATGTGAATTCCTGTCTCCATTTCTCTGTAGCCTATTCAACACATGTATTTTTATCTGCACATATAGAATCCTACTTGGAATCACACGTACATTCTTGTGAGGAGGCTGACTTGGCAGATACAAATTGTGAGAAGAGATCACTCCCCATAAACGCTGTTGGAACTCAAAATTCAATCTATGGGTGAGCTTCCTAGTAGAACAACATTTTACATAAATCCATGTTCAGTAACATAAATATTTTTGCATCTATGGATGATATATATTTCATGATGAATTTTGTTTGGCATATATATTGCTACTTTTTATTGTCTCTGTGTGTGTTTTGTATATATATACACTCTTCAGATTTTTCAAAATATGAAATATATGTGTCTTATATACACTCCCTAAATTCATTTATGTTCATGTATGTGGATTTATAATCAACTTTTCACAAGATTATTCTCAGAAATATTCATCCACCTGAAATACATATTTGTTTTCTAGTACTGAAAACTAACTTAAGTGAATGGTGCATACAATCCTAATATTTCTACAGTGACTGACACAGTTTAACATCAATGCAAGTAGAAATCTATCGGACATGATGTGTATTTTGAAGTTCATTTTGTTCAACACTGGTACATTACAATTTCTTCAGTTTATTCACATCATAGGATATATATTTCATCCACAAGTTCACAAATTTATACGCATTTGATTCATTTTCAATCATTTCCTGCTTCAGAGCACATGTATTACTCCTAGTTTCCTGAATGGTCTTTTCATGACACTTATTTCCAAACACATTCATTTTGGTTTTCATAATCATTTTGAAGCAAAACTCACACATTCTTCATGATATACCATAACCCTAATTTTACCATTATATCTGTAACTGATTGGAATGAATGATTGTATATCAATATAAGATTCCCTGTATATTTTCTGATATCAATTCAATCCATTATTTAAAGTTTGAACCACTTTTATTATTTATTCACAGTATGGTCTATTCATGCATTATTTCTATATTTATAGACACAGGGTACATCTATTTGTATCCCCAATACTAATTTATTCATCTTCAAAATGTAGCTCCCAGAAATGTTGTCAGAAATACTCATGTCACCTGATCTACATATACATTTTATCACAGTAATATTCTGGACACATTATGAAAATGTCACACTTACGATTGTACCAAAGCCTAAGTGAAAGTGAGCATGCGTTACTAAAAACATCCATGTCCAGGTTGCCTAATGCTCTCTAATGTCAATACTATTGGTGAATACATATTTGTTTCTTCCTAAGATTATATATTCAACCTCAATCCTGTTGAAAATGTCTAATCCTACCACACAATTTATACTTTGCCTGATTTCCTAATGTCTCTATTGATTTCTGCTTCCCTACATATTATCCCAGTTCATTATTGTGACTGACTCTTCACATGTGCTGACATTTGCATTCACTGTCTACCCGAAAGCCTATTGCTAAAGAACTTTTGGTCCCACTCTTATACTCACTCTTCTTTCTAAACCTACCGACTTTCGTCTTAATCGTACCGACTATCACTTTTTGACTGGATGTTCTCTTTGACATTCAATCATCCAAGGTACAAGGCAATTGTATATCGATTCATCTGAGACATCTGTGCAGAATATAATTCAAAGCTAAGTATCCCACTCAAAGGCCTAATGCCTTTCTGGGCTTCAAATCTTACCTGGATTTCTGTTTTCAAACTTATATTTCCCCTGTATATTCTTGAAAATATTGCAGGTTCCCAATACCATTAATCATCTTGCACAATGATTCCGAACCCAAATAGAACCTGTTATTAAACGTAACCATACAGTCTTTTCTCAATCTCACTTTACAGAAGAGCAGGTACAGAGTTCGTCTTACAATACAGGAATGTAGGGGATCTTCCACCTGCTGAGAACCTAAAATGTCCATGCAGAAATGATCCCTGGATAAGATGTAGGCAGCTATTGAGGAACTAAGAGAGCAAAAGTCATCTTCCAATGCAAAAACCCTGGTCAGAATGAAGGGATGTGTCTGAATCAGCCTCTCTCTTCTTAATGTAGAGAAGATGGACCAAACCAGGCCTGTGTGGAGAGCTGTTCCTTGGTGCCTATGGTTTACATACCATTCTAACTTGTGAAAGTGTCACAGGAAGTAGGGGCAGCCTCCATCTCATGGGACACTTGGAAGCAACTGAAGCAATTGTTAGGACAAAGTGGTTGTCACGGCAGTGACCTCACTCAGTTCCTGAAAGAATTGACCTACTTAACTTCCTTGTTGATGGAACTCTCTGAACTTGGTATCCAGGAAGCCAGGCACCCAGAGCCAGTCCCAGTCCCCGTCCCAGTGGGCTCAATTGTTTGTATTTACCATGGACATAGTCAGTCTTTCTTGGTACCTACTGATGTGAGGATGGTCAAATGACAGAATAGCTATGAAGAGGGTCCTTTCCTGGGAAAGTAGGTAGTTGCTCACCACTGGCTGCTGGCAACTTCACTGAGTTGAAAAAGGAGACAAGATCTGAGACCGTACAGGCCATTTCGGGGGAACGAAGTGTGGCTCACCAGTCAGAGGACACTCCATATAGTCAGAGACCTACTTGGGGGAAGGAGGTGCCTTTTTGAGTGTGGGTGTGAGTATGTGGTTTTGTCTCATGTTCTGAGAATAGGTAGGAAAGTCGGTTTGTTTGTTTTGGGGTAGACTGTTTCTTGTATGTCGTTTGGCAAGGCGAGTGTTTCTATGTCTGTGTATCTTACTGTGTCAGTGGTTGTAGACAATAGAAAAGAGAATGAATCAATGGATGTGTTGTGTCTAGTAGAAAGCTCCCAGCATTCATCCTGCCCAATGTATGAATAGAGAGTGGGCAGCCTTATTGATGTGCAACACCAATTATATTCCTAAGTTTCAGTTTTCTTCCTGAATTCTCTCAACTCTCCAGAATAGGCTCATGGTTTTGTGTCCAAGATATGTACCACCTCCAAGCTCTGTGAAATGGCCATGTACTGAATAGCTGAAGGAAAAGTGATCATCTCAGAAAACTCAAATATCAGTGTGAATAGAAATGTCTCAGTGGAGAAACCCTGCTTTGGGCCTTTTACTTACCTATTTTTCTGTTGCCCTGAATGTCAGAAAGGTCTTTGCCTCAGGTCACACTTTGTGAAGCCTGAAGAAAATAGTTTTCAAATGGAAATGAATGGGCATCACCTGTGGCTCTTTCCTTAATTGCTTTGGAAATGGATGTGTCTGAATCAGTATCTTGGCCCTGTGTCAGGTTGTGGCTTAGATTCTCAAGACCAGATGGATCTAAAAAAGATGCCATGTGTGCATCCAAAACCAAAATGGCAAAAAGATCAGTTATGGTGGATGAAGCTTCTTGCCTTTCTCTATTAGTTTCCTGACATCCATCAAGTGAGAATAGGAATCCTTTGGGTAAAATTAGTACTTCAAAGCCCTGCAGAGGTGCTTGGGTTTCCTCATGACTCCAAATCACATAAAGAATCTATACCTGACTGTCAGTAGGCCTCAAATTGGAGAATCAGAGCAGTATTAAGAGTAGGCCTATTTGATCACTCCTGGTTCACAGGAAAGGTGTCCCGGCCACAATGACTTTAGGCAAATGAGGGGCAAGAGAACGTATTTTGGACACTGTCTTTGGATGTGCCCCTCATGGAAACCTCCAGCCAGAGGTTATGATTAGTATCTATATGGAAGAATATGAGGGCTATGTGGAAGTGTTTTGGTTTTAATTGTGGTCATTAGTGTGGTGGTTGGAAAAGATGACTGGGTCCATCGGGGTTTAAACTCTGATGTGATTCCCCTTTGAGACTGCGTTGTGGAACTGACCTCAGAGAAGAATTGCCATGATTTGTGTTGGCATTTTTGGAGGCCACGCATGAGAGTCGCCCTTGAAAACTGAGATCTAGACCAAGGGCGGCTTTCCACAGAGCACAGGGAATCTCAGCCATGATACCATATGATTTTATTCTGAAAGCCTTGGAATCCATAGTTGAGAGTCAAAACACACATGGACCTCACATTGTAGACCTCTATGTGCCTGGCTTCATGTAACCTTTTGCCCACTCTTTGGGAAGCCTTGCCTGTGAAATTTCTCCAGAGCTTTCATTGAAATGATCTTCCTCAACCTTTAATGGTTCCTGAATGAATGGAAACCCACAGTGCCTCCAACTTCATCCTTGAAAAATGGCTACATAAATACCATGACATTCTTGAAATTCCCTTGACCAGGTTGCACTGGAGAACCTTCGATGTCCTGTTGCTAATTCGAGTGTACAAGACAGTGCCTTGATTGACTGGGTTTCATGATAATGGTGTAGAACAGAGATGTCAGTACGTTGGAGCCTCCTGATTAGTGGTCATAGAACAGTGTTGTGCATGTGTGTGATAAAACATCTGCGGTGGGGCCATGTGGATCTGCCATTTACTTCCAAATGGGTTGCGACTGACATGGTGCAGCCAGCAGAACCTTGTATGTAAAGGCATCTTGTTATATGGAGAAATTTCAGGGCAATGTTCAGAATCAGGTTGCTTTGGTCAAGGGGGCAACCTATGTGTGATAGAAGCCTATTTGGTGCATTCTCCTGCAGACCCTGACACACGACACATGACAGAACTCCCTCCAGCACTGTGTCCCAGTTGAACTTTTTGTTTTTCGAGAAGCAAATACCAAACTCCCAATGCAGCAGCAAGAAACACCACAAAAAGTGGAGGATGACCAAATAGCTTCACAGTCCACACGGAGAGACACTTAACCCCCAGTGGCCACAGATATCTATAAAGAGAGAATTCAGCACTGCTGCCTAATGTTCATTGGAATATAAGAGACCATGTCCTCCAGGTCACATATATGTAGACCCAGCTTTGATGGTCTCACTACAAAGGAAGATAAAGCTCCTGACAACAACATATATTTCAAGTGCCCAACCTCAGAGGAAGTTTCTCAAGAAGTCTTTAGGCCAACAGAGCTCCATGATTGTGGAGTTTTATCCTGTCCCTTACTTTTGGAAACTCCTCTTGCACCTCCAAAGTTGTGAACTCCTGAGCAATTTCCATTCCAGATATGTATTCACAAATTTTATAACTCTTCTCCTCTAATTGTGTCTTAATTGGGGCGAAGGTAATGTCAAGTAATTGTTCTGGATGAGAGTGGGTGGATTTTTGTGTAGCACATATTTGCATACACATTGGATTCATTTTCCAGTATTCCATTTGAAATACTGAAACACTGACACTACCCCATACCCTACTAAACTCTGTCTACTAATCCTAATATGATGGAGAAAAATAACCCAAACAGAATTGAAATACAAGCAGTACAGAAAAGGCACAGTGTATAGTTGGACTTGCCTTTTGCATTATATAGAGTAGGAGTTATAAATCTACTCATTTTTTTGTTGAAATAGTTCTCAATGTGTTTTTAAAGTTAACAAATATATGAATTCCTGTCTCCCTTTCGCTGTAGCGTATTCAGCACATGTATTTTTATAAGCACATGTATAATCCTACCTGGTACCACATGTACACTATTGTGTGGTACCTGAATAGGCAGATACAAATTGTGAGAAGAGATCACTCCTCCTAAATGCTGTTGGAACTGAACATTCACCCTATGGGTGAGCTTCCTAGCTGAACAACATTATATATAAATCCATGTTGAGTAAAATAAATATTTTTGATCTGTGGATAATATATATTTCATGGTGAATTTCAATTGGCATATAGTGCTAATTTTTAATATCTGTGTGTGTTTATATATATATATATATATATATATATATATATATATATATATACACTCTCCAGATTTTTCAAAATATGAAATATATGTGTCTTATTATACATTTCCTAAATTCATTCATATTCATGTATGTGGATTTATAATAATCTTTTCACAAGATTATTTTCAGAAATATTCATCCACCTGGAATACCTATTTGTTTCCAGCACTGAAAACTAACTTAAGTGAATGGTGTATACAAATCCTAATATTTCTACAGTAACTGACTCAGTTTAACATCAATGCAAGTAGACTCCTATGGGACATGATGTGTATTTTGAAGTTCATTTTTTTCAACACTTGTACATTACTATTTCTTTAGTTCATGCACATCATTGGATATATATTTCATCCATAAGTTTGCAATTTTATTGGCATTTGTTTCACTTTCAATCACTTTCTACTTCAGAACACATATATTTCTCCATGTTTCTTGACTGGTCTTTTCATGAGAATTCTTTCCAAACACATTATTTTTGATTTTCATAATTACTTTTGAAGGAAATCTCACACACCCTAGATAATGAACCATAACCATAATATTACCATTAGATGTATAACTGGTTGGAATGAATGATTGTATATCAATAAATGATTTCTTATATATTTTCAGATATCAATTCAATACATTATTTAAAGTGGAACCTGTTATATTATTTAAACACAGTATTGTCTATTCATGCATTATCTCTATATCCATAGACACAGGGTACACGTCTTTATAATCCCAATACTAATTATTAGGTCTTGAAAATATTCCTCCCAGAAATGGTGGAAGAAATACTCATGTCACCTGACCTACATATACATTTTATCACAGTAATATTCTGGACACAAAAAGCAAAGTTCACACTAATGATTGTACCAATGGAATGGTCGAGTGAGCATTTTAGGAAGAGACCACCAAGAGACTGTCTCATGCAACAGCAAAGTGTGTATTGGGGGTCCAGCATGCTGCAGCTCAGAGCTCACTTGAATTTAGCAGAGAGCCCTGAGAATAGCTTAAGCAGAGCTTATGTACTTTCTTTGGAGAAGGCAGGGTGTGAAGTTTATTGATGGGTCAGGGTGAGTGGGCGGTTTGCTTGCAAATGTGTGAGGGAGTACATTCTGCAGTTTGGCAGTTGGGGACAACACATTCTGGGAACAAGATTAGCAAACAGTTCTCAAGATTTCAACAGTGTTTTGTTAAGCATACAGAAAAACAGGAAGTGACAAGTACCTATTTAATAAACCTTTCATTTCCCACTTCTTGTTCTGGTTACTTTTAATCAAAAAAGTGATCATTGGGGGGTGTCACATTTTATGTCTGCTAGTGAGTTATATTGTTGTCTGATTACCAAAAGTTTAACTTGTCCAATTTGAGCTTGGAGAAAGGAAACTACACGGTTGAGCAAACAGGGCCCCACAGTTAGCAATAATATGAGGATTATTAATGGACTGGCCAAGGCAGATAAAAGCGTAGTTAACCCAAGGGACTGTGTAAACCAAGACTCAAACCACGCTTTTTGGGCCTCTGTCTCTCGTTGACGCTCTTCAAGGCGTTTTCTTAATTTACTCATAGATTCTTTTACAACTCCAGTATTGTCAGCATAAAAAAAGAATTCTTCCCTCATTGCAGCACAAAGGCCCCCTCTCTCATGAAGAGGAGGTCCAACCGTCGCCTATTCTGTGAAACTACTTCGGAGAGAGAGGTTAAAGATTCCTGTAAAGCTGGGATTGAGGTTTTTAATATCTTTAAGCTTTGGTCTATTGCTGCTTCTCATTGAGTCATTTGTTGTGTCCCATGGACTAGGTCAGTGGTTCCTGTGCCCACACCTGCAGCAACTCTTATTCCAAATAGGATGGCTAAAGTGAGGGATACAGGTTCCCAGCGGAACCGGGTTTTATGCCCCCCCTATTTGAACTTTAAATGAACCTGTGTCATGATAGAGCACTCTGGGAAACATCTGCACCATTACATAACTAATCACATCTATTGACCATTTTATGAACACATAAACAATAATTAAGTATATAGAATTATACTGTTGAAGGAACAGACAAGGAAAGGCACCTAAGATAGCACCGAAGCTAGGGAAGCAGTCCTATTTGGTTGCAAAAGGATGTAGAGAGCATTGCTTCTGTTGTAATCAATTAATCCTCTGAACCCCAAGTTTAGGTTGTTTCAGAATTTTGTAGCCAACATGTAAGGGAATGGGCTCAGAATATCACAGTCTGCAGAAGTTCACAAAAAGCAGTTTTTGTTTCTGTTTTATTTCTTCTATTTTGGCAAGTTAACTTTTTAATGACACCTGGGAGGGGGAGAGCTTTCGTCTTCTCTTTTTTTTTTCTCCCTGCCAGCTGTTAAAATGGAGCCCAGTTGGTAACTTCTTTATCTTAGAAATGTAGCAATCTCTGTGAAGCTCCAGCTCAAGGCCACAGGCCTTGTTCACATATTTTGTGAAAAACTAGTAAGGGGTGTCTAGCTTAGGAGTGATGATTTTTCCAGCCAGTGGCAACTAGAACAGGGCAACAAGAAAAGAGGAAGTTTATCTACATTGAACTCTTTCATAGGGATTATTTTGCTGAAAGTCCTAAAGTCAGTCATGGTGAAGACTTCTGGAGAAGGTCACTTAAGAATTTTCTGTGGTCTTGGTACAGAGGGGGAAGAGTGGAAGGCAGGGGGTGAGAGCAGCTCCATGGATCTGAGAATCAGGAAGGAGAGATTAAAAGACTATTGGGAAAGGGGTTTGGGATTTTGCTAGCAAAAAAAACTTGAGCAGTAGAGCAAGTAGAGCAGAGGGGAAGATGGGAGTGAGTATCTCAAAAAGCCTGTGAGGGATTTTAAATTCTTAGTAACCTGTATTCAGTGTTGACAATGCAACTTTAAAGGTAATTTTTATTACATCTTGGATAGGGGTCTGAGGGCTCTTCTCAGCTGGTTTGAGCTTTGGGTTAGCAGGTAAGAGGACCTGTTGGGACCCATTGTGGGCACTGACAGAAGAATAGAGGAGTGTCTGGGTTTAGGGGTACCTAAGTACCTGCTACCTCAGAAAGGGGGCAATGGTCTGAGAAAGGGTAGAGGTTTGGGTTTTTGATCTAGTAATTGGAGGGGAGAAATCAAATTCCTGAGGTGAAAGTGACAGCAGAGAGTCTGGAGCAGAAATCTGAGGGTGAGGATCTATTAGAGAAGCATAGTTCAGGATGTGAGCAAAGGAGGAAAAAGGCCTGCACATAGGGGAATTTCCTTCAACCCTTTTGAGCACTTGCCGAAGTTAAAAAGTCCATGCAGAATTTGAGGATCTAGAGACCCCTCTGGGGGACATGGATTTTGGTTGTCTAATTGGTAATATGGCCAATGCTGTGTACTGAATTTGATGAGGAGTTTGGGTTCCAGCAGGCAGCCCCTGTATGCTCAGATCGCCATGACTTACAGAAGAAGTCGGCTTTTCCCCACACAGCCATGGCTGTTTGTGGATTTGATAGTCCGCCGGGCAAACATAGTAATCTAGGCTAGCCAAACTGCATCTGGCTCACGTGTCCCTACATCCATAATGTTGGTTTCCATTACCTATGGTACGAAAGTGATTTAATGGAATTTTAGTGGAATCCTGTTCATCAGGGCTATCCCAATATGAAAGACCTATAGGTAGCTGACAAATGTCTGGGTGGAGGGATGGCCACCAGGTCCCTCAGTGGGCTGTATTCGAGGTAGACCATACTTGTTGTCTAGTAGGATTTTTGATCAGCCATCGCTGCTGAACGGGCTGATGATGCTTAGGAATACTGGTGGCCAAGGTTAGAGTCTATAGCCTTATCCACATGGCGAACACACAGTTTGAAAGGGTTACCAGTCTTTTCCAGCTTCCAGCCAGAGTGGGGACATGGCGCAGGCTTGAGATGAGAGGCATTGATCCAGGAAGTGATTCCGTCTACCTTTACCACTGTAGGTGTTATAAGTAGCACCTGGTATGGTCCTTTACACCGGGGTTTCAGGAATGACACCTGATGTCGTCTTTAGTAGATGAGGTCTCTTACTTGATAATGATGTGGAGTCCCATCATACCCTGGTTGGTAGGAAGGGGCCAGATGTTTCAACAAGCACCGCTGAGTTCTTTCAAGAGCTTTAAGTCTGTCAGGCAAGGGGGTGTGGAAGGGATCGTTAGGTCTTAGAGTTGGGGTTAGGTCCCTTACTGGAGCAGGGGCACCATAGAGAATTTCATAGGGGGTGAGGTTAGACAAAGAAACAGAGGGAGTATTTCTTGCATGAAACAGTGCAGAAGGCAGGAGCATAGTCCAATCTTTTATGCCAGTTTCTAAGCTTATTTTCGTTAAGGTCACTTTAATGGTTCTTTTTATTTTTTTACCTGTCCTGAGCTCTGGGGTCTATAAGCACAATGTAACTTCCAATAAACCCCTAGAATTCTGGCTAACCCCTGTCTTACCTGGGCCATGAACGCCGGCCCATTATCAGACCCATATTACCTTAGGCAGGCAGAATCTTGGAAAAATATCTTTCAGGATCTTTTTGACCACCATTTGGGCCGGTTTTTTCTTTTCTTTTCTTTTCTTTTCTTTTTTTTTTTTTTGTTGGGGATGCTTCAATCCATCCTGAAAATGTATCTACAAAGACTAGGAGATATTTAAGTCCATACATTGCTGGCTTAATTTCAGTAAAGTCAACTTCCCAATTCCCAGAATTGTCCTGGTCTGGTTCCTCATAGGTGCTTTCCTGCAAGAAGCTTGGAAGTGTAAGCATTAACCAATTGACAGACCCGACAGGCTTTTGTTACCCATTCAGTTCTTCCCTTTCTCTTTGAATCGGTTAGTGGAAAACTCTGTTCTTGATCCTTCAGGAATGCCTGCAATTTCTTTGAACCAAGGTGAGTGAGTTGATATACATTTTAACTTAGTGTAGGGCTTTCTGAAATTGCAGGCTAAGCTCAGTGAAGTTGAGGGTTCAGTGTCAGAGTCTTTAGGTGTTATCAAAAGCTTCCTGGTTCTCAGGGGTTCATTGGAAATGGGCATCTCCCTTTAGCACCGGGTATAAAGGAGCAGCTAATGATGCAAACCCAGGTATCCATAACCTGCAAAAGCCAGCAGTCCCAAGAAACTCTCTGAGTTGTCTGCTGTTAGATCTGTGTGGTATCTGCACAACAGTTTGTTTTCTTTGCTCAGTGAGCCATCCTTTACCGCCCCTAAGTGAATAGCCCAGGAAGATTACTTCATGCTGGCAAATTTGGGCCTTTTTGGCAGAAGCTCTACACGCCAGTTTAGCAAGCTCAGATAATAGTGCTTGGGTCCCAGATTCACAGTTTTCCTTAGTGTTGGCTGCCAGTAGCAGGCCATCCACATGTTGAAGCAGGGTGTATAGTTCTGAAGTTGTTGAGATCTCTGTGGAGAGCTTCATCAAAGAGAGTGGGGGAGTTTTTGAACCCCTGTTCGAGTCTAGTCCAAGTTAGTTGACCAGACGTTCCGGTTTCTGGGTCTACCCACTCGAAAACAAACAGCAACTGACTATCTTTATGCAGAGGCAAGCAAAATAAAGCATCTTTTAAGTACAGAACAGTATACCATTTCTGCTCAGGGTTCAGAGTGCTAGGCAGATTGCACAGATTAGGTACCATGCGGTGAATGTCCTGCACTCTGTTGTTGATCTCTAGTAGGTCTTTAACAGGGTGATAGTCCCCGGTTCCTGGCATTTTTTACTGGTAGCAGGGGAGTGTTGCAGGCTGATTAACAGGGCCTTAGGACCCCTAAGATCAGATATTTCTGAATATGGGGCCTTATCCCATCTTTAGATTTTTGCCCAGAGTATATTTTTTGACATTGATTGGAGAGGCTGAGGTTTTTAACTCCACTGTTATTGGAGGTTTTTTAATGGGCAGGCCTAAGCCATCAGTTTTTGTCCAGGCATCTGGGTAATATGTTATCAAATTCTGGGGTAACGTGCCTGTTTGATCAGTCTTGTGTGGTGTGAAGAGTTGATATTCATCTTCTACTGACAGTTAAAGCTGTGACTATAGGAGTTTTTACTGAAGGATTTATAATTTTCACTTTGGGGCCTTCAGGGATAAAAGTTATTCTGGCCCGGAGCTTGGTGAGCAGATCTCGGTCCATTAATAGGGCCGGGCATCTTGGGATTACTAGGAAGGAGTGATGGATTTTTCCTTTCCCCAGGTCCATGATCCTCTTAGTTGTCTATGCCCGATATTTACTGCCATTAGCCCCTTGAAATAGAGACCTTTTATTTGATGGAGGGCCCAATGTGGCTTTAAGGGCTGAGTATACTGCCCCTGTATCCACTTCAAAGTGTACTGGGGTACCCTCCACTTCAAAAGTTACCCTGAGCTCGGGAAGAGGATCTGAGCCCCGACTTTCTTAGTCATCCTCCAGAGTCAGAATGTCTGGCTGGTGTGGCTGTCTCATTCTCGGGCTCTTTTTGGCCCAGTGTCCTTTTTCTTTTGAGTAGGCATATTGATCTGAGGCCAGGGGTTTCTTTTGGCGTGTGCCCAGGTATTCCTTCCTGTATCCCTGTTTCTTAATTTCTGTCCTATTTTTTGTTGTGACCAGGACCTTAGTCAATGCATTAGTCTATCTTTTGCTTCTCGCATCCTCTCTTTGCTCCCTTTCTTTCTTCCTCCTTTGTTCCTTCTCTTCCTCAGTTCATCTCTTATAGTTTACTTTTTTAGGCTTCTCTGACTAAATCTCTCAAAGCCATATCTTGTAATCCATCTAGGCATTGTAACTCTCTTTTAATATCCAAGGCAGCTTGCCCAATGAAGGCCATCATGACAGATGGCTTTTGATCCTCTGCCTGAGGATCGAAAGGAGTATATCTCCTATATGCCTCCATTAATCTCTCTAGAAACATAGAGGGAGATTTATCAGGCCCTTGAATAATCTCTCTAACCTTGGCCCAATTAGTTGGTCACCTTAGCGGCTGCTTGGAGACCCGCTATTAGAGCCCGGCAATTAGTGGACGGATGCTACCTACCTTCAAACGTGTTGGTGTCCCAGTTCAGTTGGTTCAATGGGAAGCCGGCTTTGATGATGTGGGAAGAGGTGTCGGTCACCCATCTTGTCCGAGGATATTTTTTTTTAGCTTCCAGAAGGTTTTTCTCTTGTTCCTCTGTCATGAAGAGAGTCTGTAGGAGTTGTTGGCAGTCATCCCAAGTAGGCAGGTGTGACAACGCCGGCAAGTTCTTTGAGTTCTTTTACCGGGGCCAGCTTTGTCCAGGGAAGGAGTGGCTTTGTGTGCTGCCGGGTAGTAATCTGGAGGGCGCTGGGCCGGCCTAGCTTCCTCCAATGGTGGAGAGGCTGAGTCAGCAGCAAGGGAATCACTTAGAGGGTGTTGGGTGTTGGGGGAAGAGGGTAGGGGATAAGGAGGGTGCGGAGAGTCTAGTTGAGTCTTGAGACTTAGGAAGAACAAAGGGTGGAGGAGGAGGAGCAGAGGGTTTGAGAGATAGAATCATGGGGGAAGGTGGAGGAGTGGGGGCAGGGAAAAGGAAAGGCTTCACAAATGGAGGAGGAGATTTGCAGAGGTCCTGCAAAGTTAAGATATATGGCTTTTGATCTGGATGGCTATGTGGCCCCAGTTGAAAGACAATATTTCTGACTTTTTGAATTAGTGGGGAGTAGAAAGTTTCTTTAGGGGCCATCCGACTCCAAAGGTGGGTCATTTTGAGGCACGGAGAGTCTGCCAGTTCCAGCGTTTTATTGAAACAGAAAGATTCTGAGCCCTTAAGTGGACTTTGGTCCACTGAACAAGAGTCAGGGACAGAGACATTGAAGTGCTCTGTCCCATAATGAAAGATATACAAACAGTGAAAGCAATGACACACAACACAGACAAGACAAGACAATAAAGACAGGCAATGGACGTCCAATACTGAGACCAGGACTGATTAGCCAGCAAAACCTGATGTGCTGGCAAAACCGAATCCGAAACAAAAAAATCACTGAGTCGAGGATACTATACTTCTTCTATTTTCCGAATCCTCTGGGGGCATCCCCCAGGAACGTGACCTGTGGCTCGGTGACACGTCTGTCAGCCAGCATCTGAGAGAGCTCACGCTCATCACCGATAGCCATTTTGCAAAGCCCTAACCTGAAACCTGAAACACGAAAGTGGTACCTTACTTATCTTGATAGGAGCTCGTTGGGAGTCTTTCGTACACCACTGATGGGTCTTGCTGGGGGTTTCACATGTGAAGTTCTGGCAAGCATTGGAGGAAGAGACCACCAAGAGACTGTCTCATGCAATAGTATAGGGTTAATAGGGAGTACAGCATGCTGGGGCTCAGACCTCACTTGGATAGAGCAGAGAGCCCTGAAAGAGCTTAAGCAGAGCTTATATTCTTTTCTTGGAGAGGACAGGGAGGGAAGTTTATTGATGGGTCCGGGCGACTGGTCGGTTTGTGAGCAAATGGGTGAGAGAGTACATTCTGCAGTTTGGCAGTTGGGGACAACACATTCTGGGAACAGGATTGGCAAACAGTTCTCAAGATTTCAACAGTGTTTTGTTAAGCATACAGAAAAATAGGAAGTGACAAGTACATATTTTATTCACCTTTCACCAAAGCCTAAAAGGAAAGTGAGCATGGATTACTAAAAACATCCATGTACAGGTTGCCTAATGCTCTCAAATATCAATCGTATTGGTGACTACATATTTGTTTCTTCCTAAGATTTTCTATTCAACCTCAACCCTGTTCAAAATATCTAATTCTATCACTCACTTTATACTTTGGCTGAATTCCTAATGTCTCTATTGATTTCTGCTTTCCTATATATTTATCCCAGTTCATCATTGTGATTGACTCTTCACATCGGCTGACATATACATTCACTCTCTACCCGAAACCCTATTGCTAAAAAACTTTTGGTATCAATCCTATACTAACTCTTCCTTCTAAACCTACCAATTATCTTCCTAATCCTACTGACTATCGCTTTTGGACTCGATGTTCTCTTCGACATTCAATCATCCAAGATACAAGGTCCTATGACGCTGTATGTTGAATTATCTGAGACACCTGTGCAGAACGTAATTCAAAGCTAAGTATCCCAATCAAGGGCCAAATGCACTTCTGGCCTTCAAATTTTACCTAGATTTCTGTTTTCATACTTATATTTCACCTCTATATTCTTATTAACAAGGCAGGTTTCCAATACCATTATTCATCCTGCAGAATGATTACTAACATAAATCAAACATGTTATTAACCCTAACCATACACTGTTCACTCAATATAACTTTACAGAAGAGCAGGGACAGAGTTGGTCTTACAATACAGGAATGTAGGGAATCTTCCACCTGCTGGGAACCTCAAAAGTCCATGCAGAAATTATCCCTGGAGAAGATGTAGGCAGCTATGTAGGACCTAAGAGAGCAAAAGTCATCTTCCATGGCAAACAACCTGGGCAGGATGAAGGGTTGTGTCTGAATCAGCCTCTCTGATCTTAATGTAGAGAGGATGGAACAAACCAGGCCTGTGTGGAGAGCTATTGCCAGGTGAGTAGGGTGGATACACTATTTGAACTTGTGAAAGTGTCACAGGAAGTAGGGGCAGCCTCCATCTCATGGGACCTATGGAAGCAACTGTTAGGACAAAGTGGTTGCCAAGGCAGTGACCTCATTCAGTTCCTGGAGGAAGTGACCTACCTCACTTCCTTGGGAAAAAAACTCTCTGAACTTGGGGTCCAGTAAGCCAGGCACTCAGAGCCACTCTCAGTCCCAGTTCCAGTAGGCACACTTGTTTGGATTTACCAAGGACAGTGTCAGTCTTTCTTGGTACCTACTGATGTGAGGATGGCCAAATGCCACCAGAGCTCTGAAGAGGGCCCTTTCCTCAGAAAGCAGGTAGTGGCTCACCACTGGCACCTGACAACGTCACAGAGTTGACCAAGGAGACAAGATCTGAGACAGGACAGGCCATTTCCGGAAAACATACTAAGACCCACCAGTCAGAGGATACTCCGGATAGTCACAGACCTACTTGGGGGAAAGACATGACTTTGTGGGTGTGGGTGGGAGTTTATGGTTTTGTCTCATGTTCTGAGAATAGGGAGGAAAGGCGGTTTGTTTGGTTTGGAGGGGACTGTTTCTAATAAGTCGTTTGACAAGATGAGTGTTTCTATGTCTGTATGTCCCACTGTGTTCGTGGTTGTAGACATTAGAGAAGAGAATGCATCAATGGATGTGTCCTGTCTAGTAGAAAGCTTCACAGCATTCATCCTGCCCAATTAATGAATGGACTTTGGCTTGCCTTATGGATGGGTAACACCTACTATCTTCCTAAGTTCCTGTTTTCTTCCTGAATTTGGGCCACTCTCCAGAATAGGCTCATGGTTTTGTGTCCAATATATGTACCATCTCCAAGCTCTGTGATATGGCCATGTACTGGATAGCTTAAGGGATTGGGGGAATATCAGAAAACTCAGATATCAGTGTGACCAAAAAAGTCTAAGTGGAGAAACCCTGCTTTGGGCCATTTGCTTACCTATTGTTCTGTTGCCCTGAATGTCAGGAAGGTCTTTGCCTCAGGCCACCCCTTTGGGACGCCTGAAGAAAACAGTTTTCAAATGGAAATTAATGGGCATCACCTGTACCTCTTTGCTTAATTGCTTTGGAAAGGGATGTTTGTGAATCAGCCTCTTGGCAATGTGTGAGGCTGTGGCTTATATTCTCAGCACCTGATGGATCTATAGAAAGATTCCATGTGTGCTTCCAAAACCAAAATGGCCCAAAAAGCAGTCTTTGTGGATGAAGTCTCTCGCCTTTCTCTATAAGGTTCCTGACATCCATCTAGTGAGAATAGGGATTCTTTGTGTCAAATGAGTTCTTCAAAACTCTGCAGTGGCAAGTCTTTAGGTGCTTGGGTTTTTTCATGACACCAATTCAGATAAAAAATCTAAACCCGACAGTCAGTAGGCCTCAAATTGGAGAAGCAGAGCAGTATTTACGTCAGGCCTATGGTCACTCCTGGTTCTCAGGAAGGGTGTCCAGGCAACCCTGACTTTAGGCAAATGAGGGGCTAGGAAGGTTATTTTGTACACTGTCTTGGGATGAGTCCCTCATGGAAAACTCCAGCCACAGGTTATGATGAGTGTCTATATGGAAAAAGATGAGGGCTTTGTGGGAGTGTTTTGGTTTTAATTGTGGGGATTTGTGTGGCGGTTGGAAGTGATGACTGGTTCTACCTGGGTTTGAACTCTGGTGTCATTCCTTTAGAGTCTGAGTTCTGGAACTGATCTCAGAGAAATATTGCCATGAATTGTGTTCGGATTTTAGGAGGCCACGCATGGGATTCGCCCTTGGAAACTGAGATCAAGGACCAGGTTTGTTTTCCACAGAGCCTGAGAATCTCAGCCAGGATATCACAAGATTTTTTTCTGAAAGATTAGGCATCCATAGTTGAGAGTCAAAACACCCATGGACGTCACATTGTAGACCTTAATGGGCATGGATGCATATGAGCCTTTGGCCACTCTATGGGAAGACTTGCCTGTGAGAGTACTCCACAGCTTTCATTGAAATGACCTTCTTCACCATTTTATGGTTCCTGAATTAACTGAAACCCACAGTGCCTCCAACTTCATCCATGAAAAATTGCTAGTTAAATACCATGAAATTTTTGAAATTCCCTTAACCAGGTGGTACTGGAGAGCCTTTGGATGTCTTGTTGCTGATCATGAGTGTACCATAGAATGCCTAGATTGTCTGGGTTTCATGAAAATGGTGTAGAACAAAGATGCCAGTAAGTTGGAGCCTGCAGAGTAGTGGGCCTACTGCAGTGGTGGGCAGGTGTGTGATAATACATCTGTGGTGTGGCCATGAGGATTTGCCATTGCCTTCCAAATGGCTTGTGAGTGACATGGTGCAGCCAGCAGGCCCTTCTATGTAAAGGCATCTTTTTATATGGAGAGGTTTCTGGGCAAATTTCAGAGTCAGATTGCTATGGACAAGGGGGCAAGCTCTGTGGGATAGAAGCCTGGTTGGTGCATTCTCCTGCAGACTCTGACCCACCACAAGTGACAGAACTCCCTCCAGCACTGGGTCCCAGTTGAACTCATTGTATTTCATGAAGCAAATACCAAAATCGCAGTGCAGCAGCAAGAAACACCACTAAAAGTTTAGGATGACAAAATGTCTTCACAGTCCACACGGGGAGACACTTAGGACCCAGTGGCCACAGTTTACCTACAACGAGAAAATTCAGCACTGCTGCCTCATGTTCATTAGAATATAAGAAACCATGGCCTCCAGGTCACACAGATGCAGACCCAGCTTTGATGGTCCCACTAGAAATGAAGCTTAAGGTCCTTACAACAACATATATTTCAAGTGCCCAACCTCAGAGGAAGTGTCTCAAGAAGTCTTTAGGCCGGCAGAGCTCCATGTTTTGTGAGTGTTTTCCTGTTAGATCTGGACACAAGAGAAGACCACTGACACCAATAAAAATTAAATTAAATTAAGCTTATTATTTCCACTGGCCATCCTGCCTCTCCCTCCCAAAATGGCGGGAACAAGACAGCAACCCCAGCTTTCCAACAGCCCAGATTCATGGACCAGAAATTTACACAAAATGGGCATTACATTTAACAGAACTCTGACAAGCATCACACTAATGGTAGTTTTTATATATATATATATATATATATATATATATATATATATATATATATATATATATATATTTTTTTTTTTTTTTTGCTGTCCCTACATCAGAATTTATGAGGACCATTAGAGCCTCAGAGAGGGTTGTTGTCTGGCCAGGGAGGGCAAATATTTATGATATGTCACTAAAGTTTCAGAGAGGGCTGCTATCAGGTCGGAGAGCCAGACATGGCTCAGTTCAAACACTGGCAGGCATTCCAAGCAGGTTCAGAATTTTCAGTAATTTATGGTAAAGCCAAAATTATCTTTTCATGGCTTTTTGGCAAGATGGCTTCCAATTTTAATAAAAGATCAGGTTGGGTCTATCATTCCCCCCTTTTCTCTGTGTCCCTTTCAAATCTTTGATAGATTAGGGGTAGAGCACTGAGGAAATTTTAATCCCTCAGGTAAAAGTCTCCAAATTTTTAGAACTCACCCAAAACCAGTCTCCCTGATTTTACCTGACTTAATTTATTACTTATATTGATTGTCTATTTATATTTGGCTCCATTGTTGTAATAAGAGAGGCGTCACCCATTTTGGCTTCTTCTGAGCTGAGAGAGGATGACGTGAGTAGGCATAGTGTGAGAGACATGAGTTGCCTTTTAGAAGTAGTTGAGGGACATGAGTTGCCTTTTAGAAGTCAGTTCGGTTTGAAGTCTGGTTGGGGAAGAACAGGTTGTAAAATCATCTGGGGATTGGTTATTACATGAGAGAAACAAAAACCATGAGTACTGAATAAATGTTGCAGCAGCTGGAACATGTCACTGTATAGAAGTTCCCTCTCCAGTCTTTAATATCCCCAGTTATAAAGACTGTCAATTTAATATTTAACTTTTAGTATTAGAGTTATCCCTCCCCATAAGATATAGTTTAATAATTTAGTGTCATCTGATCTTGCAAAATCCTTTTACCAGTATGACCTCTGTGTCTAATAGAGAAACCTTTAATTTTGATACTCAGGACTGGATAATCGTACTAGCAAACACCAAGCTTACCTGTGTAGGTTAGGAATATATTTAGGCCTTAAACTGAAAATTTCTGACTCTGGCAGCTCTTCTTGATAGTCTCTTTTAATAAGTATCAGGCATTCCTGTCAGAGAATCCTTCTTTGTAGCCTCCAGTCTTACTTATTTTGGGAGGCTAACATAAAGTGTGTACCTTAAAATATTATTATTATTATTATTATTATTATTATTATTATTATTATTATTATTATTCAAAATGTCCAGGAATGGCTGTATTTTGGTTTTCACTGTCTTTGCTAAGTGTTTAAGATGAAGCATTCAAACTGACTTTTGTTTCTATCTATTGTTAACAGTCAGGTGAGCTTTTATGGGAGTCATAAACTGGGTAAACTTGAGAGCACTTTCTCAGTTCTGCTAGAGCCATTTGCGCTAGGTGGGTCCAGGTCTTGTTTGACCATGTGGCTTCCCTCGGAAGCATCAGGGATTTCTTTCTTCTCTGATGACTCTTCTCTTCATAGCAAATGCACTGATTGGCTTTCTGTTCTCCAGTGGTCTCATTAATCTCCCTGATGGGGAGTTTTTATAGCCCAGAGTTGCAATACTCTTTAGAGAAGTCCCCTGTTCCCTGGATTCAGACTGACTCAAAGGGCAGGAGCCAAATATTGGTTTCCTTGGCCCTTTTCAATTAATTTTAATTTAAAATCCTAATCTTAAACATCTATCAAATAAATTTTAACAGCCTGATATTAAGAGCACCAGGCTTTAATGTCTATAACTTTATAATTATTTATCTTTTTATTAATTGGGATCTGTATTATTCTGTCTGTCTTGTAGGTGATAACTTACTCTCTGAAATTAACCCATGTTTTGTTCTTAAAGCAACACTTCTTTAAAACACTAACAGGGAATCTTTAGATCACATATAAGAAAATTACAAAATAAAATTTTTTAACAACAGTAAAAATACTTAGTTCGTTTAATAGCTACCCTGAATTTTTTGGCTGAGTCATACATTATATCCCCTGTTTGAGATCCTAGGAATCTTGACATTAAAAAAGAACTTTTAACATAACTTTAAAGAAATAAAATCTGACCTACTGCTTTTGTATTCATTCTCACATGAAATAAGATGGGACACACAGCCTTATCTCAGGTAAGGCAGGGCTCTTTATAAATCTTAAGTGTTTTAGTTCTAAAGCTGATCTTTATTTTTTAAATATTATTTTAAAAAGTTTACATAAATTGTTTGAGGTCACATGAACATTAGCTAACACCATATAAAATCACTTTAAAATATGAATTAAACAAATGCTGAAAGTTTTTAACCTTTACATAGATTAGGCTCTCATTAACATAAAGTACATTTAAATTGTTCCCCAATGTAAAAAGTAAGATTAAACTTTACATATCTTATTGATAACAGGTGAATAAATCCCCATAAAACTTCAGAACACCAGCTTGATATAATGCTCTTTTAAAATTTTTACCTTACAGACTTGCATACCTGTAAGATATGAGCACATTAGTAGCATCACAATTACATTTATGTTTCTACATTAACCAAGTTTAGCTTTTAAAGAAATGGCAGTACAGTGCTCTAAAATAACAGTTCTAATTTAATCAGTTGTTTAATTTCTATGGTTGCTTGCACAAGAAAAAATAAAACTTAATAAACACAATGTTATGGGTAAACTTATGTTTTAAGAAATTTTTGTCTCTTTAACACATGATTGATTTTTACAATCTTTTACAGAATTTAGTCAAACTTATACAGACGTTAGTAAGTCAATCAGATATCTAACAAAAGTACTCGTGAATGAGTAATCCCATATCAAATTTACTTTACTTATTTATCAAAATATTAGACACATGTATTGAAGAGTGTAAACCATTTTTATGTTGAAGGAAAAGTCCTAGAACCAAGGCATATTAGACATTTTGTAGATATTAATATTTTATCAGATTTTTGAATACCTAGAAAAACTTGAAAGCTTAAATTTAAAGACATTTATTTTTATCTGTTTATCAAATTTAATTGAATTATTTAAATCACGTGAATTGAAGATCTTTAGATCCACTTTTTAAAATTTGTTTTTATGAGTGCTTTTTTTTAATGAGTGCTCCTTATATATATTAATTTGTATATCATATATAAAATATACGGACATATGTATATATAGACATACAACACATAACAAAATTGAGCACACATAATAATAGTAAAGGCCTTGTAGCTTTTCGCAGGTGAAATCTCCATTGCAATGTTTCAAAAAGTCCACAGTTGGTCAAAGATAGTACTGATCAGAAAAACATTAACCTAGGTCTGTATGATCAAAATCATGAGCTCAAAAAAAAATAAAGTATCTAAGCAAAAAAATAAGAGTCCTAGAAAAAATGACTGGCCAGTAATTAGTAAATACCATACAATTTACCTTTTTTTCTCTTAGGCCTCAGATCAGTCTCCTACTAAGCTTGCAGGCTTCTTTCATTTGCCTTTCAAAATAAGTCATGGCTGAGGTCTGGAAGGAGCAGGAAAAAACTGCTTTTCTGAGCAGACACCTCAGGCCTAAGGCATTTTAACCATAATTTTCAGGTTCGGATGTTGAAAATTATGGTACAAGTTTAAGATACAATTCACAAAATTTTATATCTTTACATCTTGTTTTGTCAACAGATATCATACTATGATTTACAATCCTTGTCCAGATTAATGCTCTCGAACACACAGTGATATTTTCACAGGCTACCCAATTCAAAATTGGTGAAAAATAAAGACTGAATGATTGGGAAGTTACTTGCCAATTTGGAAGTAGAGTTCTTTAGTTTTCCATCCTAAGTATTTAAGTTCTCTGGCATGAATTATCTGAAATCATAAACTAAACCATTACCTAAACCCGACTTTTAACTGCAAGATTTTGCAATGCTTCAAAAACCCATTCAAATACCAGATTGTTACAAGAAAACATCATCATTTAGACACACATTCATCTAAGATAATTCCCAAGAAACAATTTATAATATCAACACATTATTGCGCATGTCTTAAAGGGCCAGAAACAAAGACACAAGACAGACAGAAAGAAGGTCCAGACTATGGCTGTCAGACAGAATCCTTTAAACCTGAGCAGATAAGAAAAAAAATCTCCTACACCAGTGGCACCATAGATGTCCACAAGGGGGGGGCAGATGTTTTAACAGAGGGGCAACCTGAAATGTACAATTAAGGGTCTCCATGGTGACTTTAATGCATTTAGTGTCCCCTTTTTCTTTTTCTCTTTTTTAACAAGACAGTGGTGGCATAATCCTTACAGTGCAGGGAAGGAAGGAGGGAATTCCCTGAAGCAACAGGGCTTCAGCAGCTGCTGGGAGTCCCTCAGTCCCTCCTTTTACTTACAGGATTATCTCCTCTGGTTCGGTTACACCCCAAGCATGTTCCATCTAGTAACATTTCAGTAGTCAGCTCTAAAAATGTTCCGGGACAGGGGGTGGGGGAGGGATTTATCAAAATTTGTAACTTAAAGTTCGGCTCCTGACCTTGAAGCCAATTAATGCCAATTTAATAATGAGGACAAGGTTTTTAGAAAAAGAAAAAGGGAGGTTTATTGCTTTGGTAACAAAGAAGAAACACAGGGAACCATGCCCAGAGGTTGTGACTCTCTTGATCTGGAGGGACAAGGGGTTTTAATGGAGTTTCACTTGTTAACCTCGGAGATACTCAGTTCTTAGGTCCCCAGCAGGCATTGCCCTCTGCAGTGGTTATACTCCAGGCAGCCAGCTAGGAGCTTCTCTCATCCTGCTTAACAAAGGGGGGTAAAGTTCATCGCAGTTCCTTAAAACAGAGTCCGAAAGAATATCAGGCTTACTTTCTTTGTTACCCATTTTCATGTCCAATATACTTATGTTTTTACCACAGAAATCACAGAACAAAACACACAAAACAAACAAGAAAAACATATAGAACACAGAACAAAACACAAAATACAGAAACCCGAACTTCAAACAAAAAACATAGGAGCAATGCAACGTCTTGCTAAAGCTCCGAAGTAGGACCACGTACATGCCAGTCATCACATCTCTACCATTACAGATGAATTCCCTACCGAACAGAACAGAGGACAGAACGATTCTCATTACTGTACCGAAAACGAGTATATGTGAGCCTCCCCAGGACACCTCTATGTCATCAGAACAGATGATATTATAACATCTGATATCCTTTATAACGGATATCAGATGTTATAAAGGTGCCACTTAATTTTTGAGGCCTCCTCCACCAGGTGATTGCTAATAGTTTTAGTGCGGTGGTTCACCGCAGTGCTCCTGGGACCTAACGCTCACTCCATGACCTTGGAACAGCTCAAGGTGTGCACCCACTAGAGTGGCTCTCCAGCCCGGAGCCCTGAATGGAAGGCCAGATTCAGATTTTCCAGCAGTCTGGTCTTGTGATCTGGTCGGCAGGGTCATCTTGCTGGGGAACTCAAAAAAATTAGATGAGGACACAAAAAAAGAACACTGACTCCAACTAAAATCAAATTGAGGCAAGCTTATTATGTCAACCGGCTGGGCTGCCTCTCCATCCCAAAACGGCAGGAACAAGACAGCAACCCCGCCTTTCCTACAGCACAGCTATATAGCCCAGAAAGTTACACAAAATGGGGGTTACAGATAACAGAACTTTGACAAGCATCACAAAAATAGTAGTTCATTTATTTATTTATTTATTTTTTGGTGGCCCCAATATCAGAAATTATGAGGACAAATAGAGCCTCAGAGAGGGTCGTTGTCTGGCCAGGGAAGGCCAAAATTTATGATGTGTCACTAAAGTTTCAGCGAGGGCTGCTATCTCGTCAGAGAGTCAAGCATGGGTGAATTCAAGGCACGGGCAGGCATTCCAAGCAGGTTCAGAATTTGCAGTTATTTATAGTAAAGCAAAATTAACTTTTTATGGCTTTGTGGCAAGATGGCTCCCAATTTTAATAAAAGATCAGGTTGGGTCTATCAACCCGAGTCCCTTACTTTTGGAAACTACTCTACCACCTCCAAGTTTGTGAACTCCTGAGCATTTTCCAGTACAGATATGTATTCACAGATTTTCTAACTCTTCTACTCTAATTGTGTCTTACTTGGGGCAAAGATAATTTCAAGGTATTGTGCTGGATGAGAGTGGAAAAATTTTTGTGCAGCACATATTTGCATACACATTGGATTCATTATCTAATTTTCCATTCAAAATACTGAATCCATGACACTAACCAAAACCAGACTAGACTCTGACTACTAATTCTAATATGATGGAGAAAAACAACCCAAAGAGAATAGAAATAGAAGCAGTTCAGAGTAGGCATGGTGTATAGTTAGACTTGCCTTTTGCCTGATAAAGTGTTGGTGTTATAAATCTAGTCAATTTTTAATTGAAATAGTTCTCCATGTGTTTTTAAAGTTAACAAATATGTGAATTCCTGTCTCCCTTTCTCTGAAGCCTATTCAGCACATGTATTTTTTAGGTTCACATATAGAATCCTACATGGTATCACACATACATTCTTATGAGGTGGCTGACTTGGCAGATACAAATCGTAAAAAGAGATCACTCCTCCTAAACACTGTTTTAACAGAAAATTCAATCTATGTGTTTGCTTCCTAGTTGAACAACATTATACATAAATACAAGTTCAGTAAAATAAATACTTTTGTATCTGTGAAAGATATATATTTCATGATGAATTTCGATTGGCGTATGTATTGCTAATTTTTAATGTTCCTGTGTGTGTTTTGTGTGTGAGTGTGTGTATATGTATGTATATATATACATATATATACACACACATACACACACTCTCCAGATTTTTCAAAATATTAAATATATATGCCTTATTATACACTCCCCACATTCATTCATGTTCATGTATGTGGATTTATAATAAACTTTTCACAAGATTATTCTCAAAAATATTCATCCACCTGAAATACATATTTGTCTCCTAGTACTGAAAAATAACTTTAGTGAATGGTGCACACAAATCCTAATATTTCTACAGTATCTGACCCAGTTTAACATTAATGCAAGTAGATTCCTATGTGACAAGTTGTGTATTTTGACGTTCATTTTTATGCAACACTAGTACATTACTATTTCTTCAGTTTATGCACATCATAAGATATATATTTATCCACAAGTTCATAAATTTATAGACATTTGTTTCACTTTCAATTACTTCCTGCTTCAGAACACATGTATTCCTCCAGGTTTCTTTTTTTTAAAATTTTTATTGTTGGTTGTTCAAAATATTACATAGTTTTTGATATATCATATTTCACACTTTGATTCAAGTGGGTTATAAACTCCCATTTTTACCCCGCATACACATTGCAGAAAAACATCAGTTACCCATCCATTGATTTACATATTGCCATACTAGTGTCTGTTGTATTCTGCAGCCTTTCCTCTCCTCTACTATCCCCCTCTTCTTCCCTCCCCTCCCCTCTTCTCTCTCTACCCTCTCTACTGTTATTCATTTCTCTCCCTTGTTTTTTTTTCCTCTTTCCCCTCACTTCTTCTTGTATGCAATTTTGTATAACCCTGAGGGTCTCCTTCCATTTCCATGCAATTTCCCTTCTCTCTTCCTTTCCCTCCCACCTCTCATTCCTGTTTAGTGTTGATCTTCTCAGGCTTTTTGTCCCTACTCTATTATTAGTTACTCTCCTTATATCAAAGAAGACATTTGGCATTTGTTTTTCAAGGACTGGCTAGCTTCACTTAGCATAACCTGCTATAATGCCATCCATTTCCCTGCAAATTCTATGATTTTGTCATTTTTTAATGAAGAGTAGTACTCCATTTTGTATAAAAGCCACATTTTTTTTATCTATTCGTCTATTGAAGGGCATCTAGGCTGGTTCCACAGTCTTGCTATTGTGAATTGTGCTGCTATGAACATCGATGTAGCCGTGTCCCTGTAGCATGCTCTTTTTAGGTCTTTAGGGAATAGACCGAGAAGGTTAACAGCTGGGTCAAACGGTGGTTCCATTCCCAGCTTTCTAAGAAATCTCCATACTGCTTTCCAAATTTGCTGCACCAATTTGCACTCCCACCAGCAATGTACAAGTGGACCCTTTTCCTCACGTCCTCACCAGCACTTGTTGTTGTTTGACTTCATAATGGCTGCCAATCTTACTGGAGCAAGATGATATCTTAGGGTGGTTTTGATTTGCATTTCTCTGACTGCTAGAGATGGTGAGCATTTATTCATGTACATGTTGATTGATTGAATGTCCTCCTCTGAGAAGTGTCTGTTCAGGTCCTTGGCCCATTTGTTGATTGGGTTATTTGTTATCTAATTGTCTAATTTTTTGAGTTCTTTGTATACTCTGGATATTAGGGCTCGATCTGAAGTTTGAGGAGTAAAGATTTGTTCCCAAGATGTAGGCTACCTATTTACTTCTCTTATTGTTTCTTTTGCTGAGAAAAAACTTTTAGTTTGAGTAAGTCCCATTTGTTGAATCTAGTTATTAACTCTTGTGCTATGGGTGTCATATTAAGAAATTTGAAGCCAGACTGCACAGTATGTAGATCATAGCCAACTTTTTCTTGTGTCAGACACTGTGTCTCTGATTTGATATCAAGCTCCTTGATCCATTTTGAGTTAACTTTTGTTCATGGCAAGAGAAAGTGATTCAGTTTCATTTTGTTGCATATGGATTTCCAGGTTTCCCAGCAACATTTGTTGAAGCTGCTATCATTTCTCCATTGTGTGCTTTCAGCCTCTTTATCAAATATAAGATAGTTGTAGTTTAGTGGATTGGTTTCTGTGTCCTCTATTCTGTACCATTTGTCCAACCGCCTGTTTTGGTACAGTACCATGCTGATTTTGTTACTATTGCTCTGTTGTATAGTTTGAAGTCTGGTATCACTATACCGCCTGATTCACAGTCTTTTCATGAGACTTCATTCCAAACGCATTATTTTCTATTTCCATAATCACCTTTGAAGCAAAACTCACGTACACGTCATGATCAACCATAACCCTAATATTACCATTAGATGTATAACTGGTTGGAATGAAGGATTGTACATCAATATAGATTTTCTGTATATTTTCAGATATCAATTCAATCCATTATTTAAAGTTGGAAAAAGTTATATTATTTGTTCACAGTATGGTCTATTCATGCATTATGTCTATATTCATAGACACAGGGTACACCTTTTTATACCCCCAATACTTATTTATACATCTTCAAAATATTGCTCCCAGAAATGGTGGAAGAAATACTCATATCACCTGATGTACATATACATTTTATCAAAGTAATATTCTGGACACAATTACAAAGATCACACTTAAGTTTGTACCAAAGCCTAAATGGAAAGTGAGCATGGATCACGAAAAACATCCATGTCCAGGTTGCCTAATGCTCTCAAATGTCAACCCTATTGGTGACTACATATTTGTTTCTTCCTAAGATTATATATTCAACATCAAGCCAGTTGAAAATGTCTAATCCTATCACTCAGTTTATACTTTGCCTGATATCCTAATGTCTCTATTATTATCTGCTTTCCTTCATATTTTCCCCAGTTCATCATTGTAACTGACTCTTCACATGTGCTCACATTTACACTCACTCTGTACCCAAAACCCTATTGCTAAAGATTTTTTGGACCAAATCCTATATTCACTCTTCCGACTAATTCCTAATCCTACTGACTATCCCTTTTTGAGTGGATGTTCTCTTCGACATTCAATCATCCAAGGTACAAGGAACGCTACCATTGTATATTGATTAATCTGAGACATCTGTGCAGAATATAATTCAAAGCTAAGTATCCCAGTCAAGGGCCCAAAGACCTTCTGGGCTTCAAATTTTACCTAGATTTCTGTATTCATACTTATATTACACTTATATTCCTATGAATATTTCAGGTTCCCAATACCATAATTCATCCCGTAGAATGATTCCTAACCCAAATGGAACATGATATTAACCCTAACCATACACTGTTCCCTCAATCTAACTTTAAGAAAGAGCAGGGACAGAGTTGGTCTTACAATACAGGAATTTAGAGGATCCTCCACCTGCTGAGAACCTCAAAGGTCAACAAAGAAATGATCCCTGGAGAAGATATAGGCAGCTATGAAGGACCTGTGAAAGCAAAAGTCATATTCCATGGCAGACAACTTGGTCAGATGAAGGGATGTGTCTGAATCAACATTTCTCTTCTTAATGTATAGAAGATGGACCAAACCAGGCTTGAACTCTGGTGTGATTCCCCTTACAGACTGAGTTCTGGAACTGACATCAGAAAAATATTGCCATTAATTGTGTTAGGATTTTAGGAGGCAACGCATGAGAGTCGCCCTTGGAAAGAAAAGTGAGATCTAGGAACAGGGTGGCTTTCCACAGAGCACTGGGAATCTCAGCCAGAATATCACATGATTTTATTTTGAAAGACGTGGCAGCCATAGTTGACAGTCAAAACACACATGGACCTCACATTGTAGACTGCAATAGGCCTGGCTTCATGTGACCTATTGGCCACTTTTTGGGAAGCCTTGCCTGTGAGAGTTCTCCAGAGTTTTCATTGAAATGAGCTTCCCCACCATTTAATGGTTCCTGAATGAATTGTAACCCACAGTGCCTTCAACATCTTCCTTGAAAAACGGCTAGATAAATTCCATGAAATTTTTGAAATTCCCAAGACCAGGTGGCACTGGAGAACCTTTGGATGTCCTGTTGCTGATCATGAGTGTACCAGACAGTGCCTTGATTTACTGGGTTTCATGAAAATGGTGTAGAACAGATTTGCCAGTAAGTTGGAGCCTGCTGATTAGTGGGCCTAGAGAAGTGGTGTGCAGGTGTGTGATAATACATCTGTTGTGGGGCCATGTGGATCTGCCATTAGCTTCCAAATGGCTTATGATTGACATGGTGTAGCCAACAGAAGCTTATTTGTAAATGCATCTTGTTATATGGAGAGATTTCAGGGCAATGTTCAGAATCATGTTGCTATGAATAAGGGGGCAAGCTCTGTGGGATATTAGCCTGGTTGATGCATTCCCCTGCAGACCCTGACCCAACACACGTGACAGAACCCACTCCAGCACTGTGTCCCAGTTGAACTCCTTGTATTTTGTGGAGCAAATATGAAATTCCCAATGCAGCAGGAAGAAAAACCACGAAAAGTGGAGGACGAAAAAATGGCTTCACTGTCCACACGGGGAGACACTTAGCCCACAGTGGCCACATTTTACCAACAAAGAGCGAATTCAGCACTGCTGCCTCATGTTCATTGGAAAAGAAGAAACCATGTCCTCCAGGTCACATAGATGCAGACGCAGCTTTGATGGTCTCATTAGAAAAGAATCTAAAGCTCCTGACAACAATATATATTTCAAGTGTCAAACCTCAGAGGCAGTTCCTCAAGAAGTCTTTAGGCCGAAAGAGCTCCATGTTTGTGGAATGTTTACCCTGTCCCTTACTTTTGGAAACTATTCTACCACATCCAATGTTGTGAAACCCTGAGCATTTTCCATTCCATATATATATTAACAGATTTTTTTACTCTTCTCCTCTATTTGTGTGTTATTTGGGGCAAAAGTAGTGTCAAGGCATTATTCTGGATGAGAGTGGGAAGATTGTTTTGTAGCACATATTTGCATACACATTGGATTCATTTTCCTATTTTCCATTCGAAATACTGCATCCCTGACACTAATCCATACGCTACTAGACTCTGACTACTAATCCTAATATGATAAGGAAAACACCAAAACAGAATAGAAATAAAAAATTTCAGAAGAGGCATGGAGTATAGTTGGACTTGCCTTTTGCAGGATAAAAGGCAGCTGTAAAAAATCTAGTAAATTTTTAATTGAAATAGTTCTCCATGTGTTTTAAAGTTAACAAATATGTGAATTTCTGTCTCCCTTTCTCTGTACCCTCTTCAGCACATGTATTTTTATATGCACATATAGAATCCTACCTGGTATAACACGTACATATTTGTGAGGTGGCTGACTTGGCAAATACAAGTTGTGAGAAGAGATCACTCAGCAGAAACACTGTTGGAAGTGAAAATTCACCCTATGTGTGAGCTTCCTAAGAGATCAAGATTATACATAAATCCATGTTCAGTAAAATAAATATTTTTTCATCAGTGGATGATATATATTTCATGATGAATTTCGATTGGAATATATATTGCTAATTGTTAATGTCTCAGTGGTTTTATATATATATACACACTCTCCAAACTATTCAAAATATGAAATATATGATCTACATATACATTTGATCACAGAAATATTCTGGACAAAAATGCAAAAGACACAATATGTTGGTATCAAAGCCTAAATGGAAAGTGAACATGGATTACTAAAAACATCCATGTCCAGGTTCCCTAATGCTCTCAAATGTCAATCATATTGGTGACTACATATTTGTTGCTTCCTAAGATTATATATTCAAACTCAACCCTGTTGAAAATGTCTAGTCCTATGATTGACTTTATACCTTACCTGATTTCCTAATCTCTCTAATGATATCTGCTTTCCTACATATTTTTCCAAGTTCACCATTGTTACTGACACTTCACATGTGCTGACATTGACATTCACTCTCTAAAAAAACCCTATTGTTAAAGAACTCTTATTCCAAATCCTATACACACTCTTCTTCCTAAAACTTCCAACTATCTTCCTATTCCTACCTACTATTCCTTTTTGACTAGATGTTCTCTTCAACATTCAATCGTCCAAGGTACAAGGTCCTATGCCATTGTATATCGATTTATCTGAGATATCTTAGTAGAATGTAATTCAAAGTAAAGTATCCCAATCAAGGGCCCAATGCCCTTCTGGGCTTCAAATCTTACTTAGATTTCTGTTTTCATACATATATTTCACCTCTATATTTTTATAAATCTTAAAGGTTACCAATATTATAATTCATCCAGCAGAATGACTCTTTACCCAAATCAAAAATGTTATTAACCCTAACCATACACAGTTCCCTCAATCTAACTTTACAGAAGAGCAAGGACAGAGTTGGTCTTAAAATACAGGAATGTAGGTGGTCTTCCTCCAGCTGAGAACCTCAAAGGTCCATGAATAAATGATCCCTGAAGAAGATGTAGGCAGATATGAAGGACCTGAGTGAGCAAAAGTCATCATTCATGGCAAAAACCTGGTCAGGATAAAGGGTAGTGTCTGAATAAGCCCCTCTTTTCTTAATGTAGAGAAGATGGACAAAACCAGGCCTGTGTGGAGAGCTGTTCCCGGGTGCCTATGGTTGATATTGCATTCTAACTTGTGAAAGTGTCACAGGAAGTAGGGGCAGCCTCCATCTCATGGGACCATTGGAAGCAACTATTAGGACAAAGTGGTTGCCAAGGTAGTGGCCTCATTCAGTTTCTGAAGAAAGTGACCTCACCACACTTTCTTGTTGATGGAACTCTCTGAACATGGGATCCAGGAAGCCAGGCACCCAGAGCCAGTCCCAGTCCCAGTCCCAGTCCCAGTGGTCTCACTTGTTTTGATTTAGCATGGACAGATTCACTCTTTCTTGGTACCTACTGATGTGAGGATGGCCAAATGTGAGAAAAGCTCTGAAGAGGGGTCTTTCCTGAGAAAGCAGGTAGTGGCTCACCGCTGACTCTTGACAACTTCACAGAGTTGGACAAGGAGATCAGTTCTGAGACAGAACAGGTCATTTCAGGGGAACATAGTGTGGCCCACCAGTCAGAGGACACTCCAGATTGTCATAGACCTAGTTGCAGGAAGTAGGTGACTTTGAGGGTGTGGGTGTGAGTTTGCGGATTTTGTCTCATGTTCTGAGAATAGGTAGGAATGGCGGTTTGTTGGGTTTGGAGTGAATAACTTCTGTTCATGTATGTGGATTTATAATCAACTTTTAACAAGATTATACTCAGAAATATTCATTCACCTGAAATACATATTTGTTTCCTAGTACTGAAAACTAACTTCAGTGAATGGTGCATATAACTCCTAATATTTCTACAGTAACTGACCCAGTTTAACATCAATGCAAGTAGATTCTTATGGGACATGATATGTGTTTTGGAGTTCGTTTTAATTCAACACTGGTACATTACTATTTCTTAAGTTTATGCACATTACAGTATATATATTTCATTCACAAGTTCACAAATTTATAAGCATTTATTTCACTTTCAATCACTTCCTGCTTCAGAAAACATGTATTCCTCCATGTTTCTTGACTGGTCTTTTCATGAGACTTCTTTCCAAACACATTATTTTTGATTTTCATAATCATTTTGAAGCAAAACTCACACATTCTTCATGAAAAGCCATAACCCTAATATTACAATTAGACGTATAACTAGTTGTTATGAATGATTCTATATCAAAATATGATTTCTTATATATTTTCAGTTATCAATTCAATCCATTATTTAAAGTGGAAGCAGTTATATTATTTATTAACTGTATGGTCTATTAATGCATTATCTCTCTATTCATAGACAAGGGGTACACCTATTTTACCTTAGATACTAATTTATACATCTTCAAAATATTCCTAAAAGAAATGGTGGAAGAAATACTCATGTCACCAGATCTACATATACATTTTATCACAGTAATATTCTAGACAAAAAAAAAAAGTCACCCTTAAGATTGTACCAAAGCCTAAATGGAAAGTGAGCATGGATTACATAAACTTCCATGTCCAGGTTGCCTAATGCTCTCAAATATCAATCCTATTGGTGACTACATATTTGTTTCTTCCTAAGATTATATATTCAACCTCATGCCTGTTGAAAATGTCTAATCCTATCACTCATTTTATACTTAACCTGATTTAGTAATGTCTCTATTTATATCTGCTATCCTACATATTTCTCCGGTTCATCATTGTGACTTACACTTCATGTGTGCTGAAATTTACATTCACTCTCTAACCGAAACCCTATTGCTTAAGAAGTTTTGGTCTAAATCCTATACTCACTCTTCTTTCTAAACCTACCGACCATCTTCCTAATTCTACCTACTATCCCATTTTGAGTGGATGTTCTCTTTGACATTCAATCATCAAAGGTACAAGGTCCTATGCCATTGTACATCGATTTATCTGAGACATTTGTGCAGAACATAATTCAAAGCTAAGCATACCAATTAAGGGTGCAATGCCCTTCTGGGCTTCATATCTTCCCTGGATTTCTGTTTTTATACTTATATTTCACCTATATATTCTTGTAAATATTATAGTTTCCCAATACCATTATTCATCGTGCAGAAAGATTCCTAACCCAAATTGAACATGTTATTAACCCTAACCATACACTGTTCCGTCAATCTAACTTTACAGAAGAGCAGCGACAGAGTTGGTCTTACAATACATGAATGTAGGCGATCTTCCACCTGTTGAGAACGTCAAAGGTCCATGCAGAAAGGATGCCTTGAGAAGATGTGGGCAGCTATGAAAACTTGAGAGAGAAAACTCATCTTCTATGGCAAACAACCTGGTCAGCATGAAGGGATGTGTATGCATCAGCCTCTCTCTTCTTAATGTAGAGAAGATGGTCCAAACCAGTCCTAGGTGGAGAGCTGTTCCCGGGTGCCCATGGTTTATATACCATTCTAACTTGTGAAAATGTCATAGGAAGTAGGGGCAGCCTCCATATAATGGGACACTTGAAAGCAACTGTTAGGACAAAGTGGTTGCCAAGGAAGTGACCTCATTCAGTTCCTGAAGCATTGACCTACCTCACTTCCTTGGTGATGGAACTCTCTGAACTTGGGATCCAGGATGCCAGGCACCTGGAGCCAGTCAAGTCTCAGGCCCAGGGGTTTAACTTGTTTGGATTTACAAAGGAGAGTGTTAGTCTTTCTTGGTACCTTAAGATATGAGGATGGCCAAATACCAGGAGAGCTCTGAATAGGGGCCTTTCCTGAGAAAGCAGGTAGTGGTTGGCCACTGGCTCCTGAAAACTTCACAGATTTGGGAAAGAAGAGCAGATCTGAGACAAGACAGGCCATTTCGGGGGAACATACTGTGGCCCACCAGTCAGAGGAAACTCTGGATAGTCACAGAGTTTAATGGGGGAAGGATGTGCCTTCGTGGGTGTGGGTGTGATTTTGTGGTTTTGTCTCATGATCTGAGAATAGGTAGGAAAGGCGTTTTTTTCTTTGATTTGTAGTGGACTGCTTCTAGTAAGACGTTTGACAAGGCGAGTGTTTCTATGTCTGTGTATGCTACTGTGTCCGTGGTTGTAGACATTAGAAAAGAGAATGCAACAATTGATGTGTCCTGTATAGTAGAAAGCTTCCCAGCATTCATCCTGCCCAATTTATGAATGGACTGCCGCTTGCCTTATAAATGGGCAACACCTGCTAACTTCCTAAGTTCCTGTTTTCTTCCTGAATTCTCGCCACTCTCCAGAATAGACTCATGGTTTTTGTCTAAAATATGTACCACCTCCAAGCTCTGTGACATGGCCATGTACTGGATAGCTGGAGGGAATGGCGAGCATCTCAGAAAACTCAGATATCAGTGTGACCAGGAAAGTCTCAGTGGAGAAACCCTGCTTTGGACTTTTTCTTACCTATTGTTCTGTTGCCCTGAATGTCAGGAAGGTCTTTGCCTCAGGCCACCCCTTTGTGAACCCTGAAGAAAACAGTTTTCAAATGGAAATGAATGGGCATCACCTGTGGCTCTTTGCTTAATTGCTTTGGAAAAGGATGTGTCTGAATCAGCCTCTTGGCCCTGTGTGAGGCTGTGGCTTAGATTCTCAGCACCTGATTAATCCAAAGACAGATCCCATGTGTGCATCCAAAACCAAAATTGCCAAAAGAGCAGTTATTGTGAATGAAGTCTCTTGACTTCATTTCTAAGGTTCCTGAGGCCCATCAAGTGAGAATAGGCATCCTTTGGGTAAAATGAGTTCTTCAAAGCCCTGTGGAGGCTAGCCCAGAGGTTTTTGGTTTGTCTCATGACTCCCAATCATATAAAGAATCTATACCTGACATTCAGTAGGCCTCAAATTGGAGATGCAGAGCAGTATTAACAGCAGGCCTATTTGATCACTCCTGGTTCACAAGAAGGGTTTCCAGGCCACCCGGACTTTAGGCAAATGAGCGGCAAGGGAGCTTATTTTTCACACCGTCTTGGGCTGCACCCCTCATGGAAAACTCCAGCCAGAAGTTATGATGAGTGTCTATATGTAAGAAGATGAGGGCCCTGTGGGTGTGTTTTGGTTTTCATTGTGGTCATTTTTGTGGCGGTTGGAAGAGATGACTGGGCCTACCTGGGCTTGAACTCTGGTGTGATTCCTCTTAGAGACTGAGTTCTGGAACTGACCTCAGAGAAGTACTGCCATGAAATGTGTTGGGATTTTAGAAGGCCACGCATCAGAATCACCCTTGGAAACTGAGATAGAGGTCCAGGGAGGCTTTCCACAGGGCACTGGGAATCTCAGCCAGGATATCACATGATTTTATTCTTAAAGACTTGGCAGCCAAAGTTGAGAGTCTAAACACACATGGACCTCACATTGTAGACCTCAGTGATCCTGGCTTCATGTGAACTTTTGGCCACTCTTTGGGAAGCTTGCCTGTGAGTGTTCTCCAGAGATTTCATTGAAATGAGCTTCCTCACCATATAATGTTTCCTGCATGAATTGAAACCCACAGTAACTCCAACTTCATCCTTCAAAAATGGCTAAATAAATACCATCAAATTTCTGAAATTCCCAGACCAGGTGGCACTGGAGAACCTTTGGATATCCTGTTGCTGATCATGAGTGAAAGAATTCCCCACACAAAGACACTTCGCTAGGAGAATTCCAATTTTATTGCAAAAAGCTGTGTGCTTACATAGAACTAAAGGGGTGATGGTAGGGCTTAGATAAATGGCAGGGCACCAATTTATTGGCAAGTTCTTTCAGATATCAGCTCCGGAGCCAAGGAATTAGTTCTCATTGGGGCTAAGGTTCCCAGCCAGAGAGATTTGAAATTGGCGCCGACGGGAGAGTTCACACGGGCGGGAACTTTTTGCATCACTGCAGAAAAGAGGAAGGTACGAAGAAAAAGTCCTTAGGCACCATGTTGGGGTTTTTACTCTGGGGAATGGCTGCCGTTTATACTTTTCCCAACATTCCTCCCTTTTTGTTTTCTTAGGAAGTGTGGCGTCATTGGTCAGATCCGGCTGCTTCTTGCTGTTTGGGGGCGCTGTGGGGCCTAGAATGGGAAGTGGAGGAATTCTCGGGGGGCAGGTCTGGGGATATCATGGCAGCCAGAAAGAAAACCCAGTGGCTACAGACAGCTACTTCCATAGGGGTGAAGTCTATGAAAGTTCCCTGAAGCCTCAAGTTGTCGATGGCATTGAACCAGTCCTGGATGGAGGAGTTTGTTGGTATCAGTCACTGGTCCTGTTTCAGAGACTCTGGGAAATACTGGAAGCGTTGCCTGGACATGGCATCACCAGCACCTGAAGAAGATCAGAGCGAATAAAAACAGAATTAAGATAAAAATTAAAGCAAAGGTCAATTTTTGGCAGAAGTACCATGTTGGGGGACTGACAGAGAAGAGGCCAAGGGCCATGAGGAAACTTAGAAGGACATAAAGACTCATTAATCAAGGATGGCAGATTAAAAGGTTCTCCGAGCTCGTTGTCTCTCGCCGTCTGATGTCCGTTGCATTCCATCGTGCCTGGTAGTGAGCTTCAGCACTGAGTGAACTGTTCTCTTGGAGATGTTGGGGGTTCATCAGTCATCAGAGGCTGCTAGTGCCTAAGCAAAAGCTGGTTGAATGTTTGATTAGAAATTTTTTTTCAGTTGGGTTTGAAGGCACTTCATTATGCAGGGCAAGAGAGCACAAAAAAGGAGCATCCCAATAAGGGGCCCCAAGATTGGTAGTAAGTACATGGCAAGAAAGGATTGGAAGCAATTGGGTTGATAATTCCTGCAATTTAACAACATTTTTTTCTATTAGGCCAGATTCATTAACATAATGACAACATTCCTCTCTGAGGAACAGGCATGTTCCCCCTTTTTCTGCAATGAGAAGATCAATTGCCCTTCGGTTCTGTAAAGCCAGTTGTGCCAATGAAGTAACCGTCACTGCAAGGAGCCCAGAAACTGAGCAGTGTTATCAAGTGCTTCCTGCAGTTTTTGTTGCAGGTCATTGGATGCCCATAGAGCATGACCTATAGCTTCACCAGAGAGTTCGAGACTAGCCGCTGAGGTTGTTAATGTGAGGCCTACCAGAACCGGCAGAAAGACTGCCCTAAGGGTGCAGGAAGGTAGGGCCACCTGTCGGAATTCGATGGGAGTATACAAAGACAGCTGAGGAACTACCGTAACCAAGAAACAGATGCCAGAGACATTGATCGTTGAGGTACTTATAGACCCGTTACACCAGAGAAAATGTCCAGGTTTCATAAATCAGGGCTCGATGGGGTGCTAAAGCTCAAGGAACAAATGGGTAAAGAATTCATTATTGTCAGGTGGAAACAGATGAAAGGAAATAAAGTATTGGTGGAACAACTTTCCCATAGTGGGATACGTGTCACATGTAGGGGTTTTCCTTTCTTAGAGAAATTGTAGGTTTTTGCTGAAATATTTCCTGCCGCTAATGGGACCGCTGCTAGAAGTGGACGACAAAGTGAAGCACAGAGAAAGAACTGAGAAGTAGGCACAGAAAGAGGGGTGGAGTTTAATAATCAAAGAGTTTGGTGTAGCAAATTGAGCCATGTGGGAGGGGGACCTGAGGGGGTTGAAGGCTCTGAATCCTCTTTAAATGAGCTATGGATAAGATCTCGACGTTTTGATTCTGACTCCTTAATGTGTTCGACTACCTGCATGGTTGCCTTAGGTGGCGTAATCAGGGTGCGGCCAACAGTCATCCACATTGTGGGTCTGGCTGAGGTTGTCCGAGCATAGACAGCAAACTCAACATAGTCCCAACGTTTGGCCTTGGGGTCAGGTATATCTAAAGTATACCATGCATTGTTATTGGATGAAGAGCCTTTATGCCACTTTAGGTAACTAGAAGTCCACCCTTCATGGTAACCAAGTGAGTGGTAAGAATAGCTACCACGTTCATGATGGAACCTGCATGACTTATAGGGGCACCCATTATATATCTCAGGCCACCAATGACAATAGTCTTTGGATTGATGAAAAAGGAAGCAAATGAAAGGCCAGTTCCAGCTACCAGGGACGAAGGTCCTTGAAGGTGACAATTTTAGGGAAATAGATGTGCAGTTGTGGATGAAGCAAGCAGTTGCAACCACTGCGTGGACATTCTGCATGCCATGTTCTGAGTATCATTCCCGAAGAGTGAAAAAATACATTGTAGCAGAGGAGGGTAGATACCAGTCCTGACAGAGCACAGAAAATAAGCAGAGCACAAAAAACAAGCAGTTAGAGAAGACTAGGGTGTTGGGAGAGCTCATTGTGCCTTCTTTAAGAGGAATTGTTCTGCGGGGAACACCGTGTTAGCCGCAACTTAAATGGGTGAGATGGGAGTGGAGAGCAGGAGTAAAGGGGAGGTTCAGGAGGTGATTCTTGGAGTTCCTCTGGGGTGGTCCTGTCGTCATCAGGTGGCCCTCTTGGTGATATGGCTTCAACCTAGATATGTGAATCCAAGGGGTGAGACAGTTGTCTGATAAGGAGAGTTAGGTGGAGTTTGGGGTACAGAGAATGACAGGATAGGGGCCTTCCCATTTTGGGGCAAGAGGCCCGTTCTCCTCTGGGGTATTATAATAGACTAGACTCCCAGCTGTTAAGGGAGGAGTGTTTGGAGTGGGGACTGGGTCCAGAAGAAGCCAGTCCTGATATTTCCAGAGTTCCGAGCGAAGATAAAACAAGAGAGGCAAAGACAAATCTCGGGTGAGAAGTCCTTGTGAAATGACCAACCCAGGGGGGATAAGAGGTCTTGAATACCTTATCTAAAAGGGAGACAGTAAAGATGGTTTCTTAGGTAGAGCTCTGATTCGAAACAAATCCAAGGGAAGGAGTTTGACCCAGTCTAAGTTTAATTCCATTGTCAATTTGGTAAGGACTTCCTTTAGAGTACGATTTACCCTTTCCACTTTCCCTGAAGCCTGAAGGTGATATGGACAGTGAAAATGTCACTTGAAGGAGAGGGCTTGAGAGACCTTTTGTGTGATCCTAGAAATAAACTCAGGGCCATTGTCAGATTGTAGGAAAGTGGGCATTCCAAACCTGGGGATGATGACTGTCAGAAAGATTGAAGCTACAGTGGAAGCCTTTTATTGGAAATGGGAAATGCCTGAACCCAACCAGAGAAAGTGTACACAAAGACAAGGAGGTATTTAGTGTGCCATACTTTGGGCATGTTGGTGAAGTGTACCTGCCAGTCAGCAGTGGGAATGTGTCCCCGGGCTTGGTGGGAAGGGAAAGGTTTGGGCCTTAAAAAAGTATGAGGGTTGGTCCGCTGACAGATCTGACAATTAGAGGCTATATTCTGTAGCATGGCTTTGTCAGAGGGGGTGAGGGAGAAGAAGCTCTGAAAAAGAGGGCCAAAGACTGAGAATCGGAATGGAATAGAGTATAAAGGAACTTGAAAAGATCCTTGTTCTTACTGGAAGAAGTAGTGGCTTCAGATGAGATGTCTAAAGTGGCCATTATATGTCCCCCAATGGGGGCAATAACTGGAAGTGGTGGCAGCCATTTGTGCCGCCTGGTCAGCTTTGGCATTGCTCTCAGTGATAAGAGAGCCGTCCTTCTGATGGGACCTACAATGGACAACTCCCAACTGGGTGGGAAAGTGGGAGGCCTCTATCAGATTGCTTATAAGAGCCGAATTAGTGATCACATTACCTTTGGTGGTAAGTAGTCCTCCCTCCTTTCATATTGCAGCATGGGAAAATAAGATATGGAAGACATATTTTGAGTCAGTATAAAGGGTGAGGGATTTGCCTTGTGCTAGAAGGCAGGCACGAGTGGCTGCTATGAGTTCAGTCTGCTGGTTGGTAGTTCCTGAAGGTAGAGCTTTGGCCTCTATAATCTCAGTGGCTGAAACTCCAGTGTATCCAGAGTAATGAGTGCCATTCTGCCTAAAGAAACTGCCGTCAGTGAACCAGATAAGGTCAGGCTTGGTGAGTGGTCCCTCAGAAATTGAAGAATGACAGGGAAGGAAATCATCTAAGGTTTCCAAGCAATTATGAATTGTTGTGTTAGACGTGGGAGTCATTGGTAGCAGTGAGGCAGGGTTCAGTGCAGAGCAGGGGAGGAAAGTAATATTAGGGTTTTCCAGAAATGAAGTGGGGAGCGACAGAACTCTGGATGGAGGAAGGGTTTGAAGGCCCTTATAAGCTAAAAGATCCTTCAAGTGATGTGGGGAGTGAATAGTTCAAGGGGCCCCAAAAGTCAGCTTAGAGGCTTCTTTGTGTAAAATTTGTTCAGCAGCCAGAGCTTTTAAGCAAGGGGCCTACCCACAGATTGTATGGTCTACTTTATTGGACATATATGCCAGAGGTGCAAATGTAGGCCCATAGTTTTGACCTAAGACCCCAAATGCTTGCTCCCCTTTTGCATGGACATATAGATGAAATGGTCTTGAAATATCAGGAAGGTGCAAGGCAGGTGCCTTTAAGAGGAGTTGCTGAAGCCTGCAGAAGTGGTAGTTAGGGGAGGAGGCAAGAGATTCACTAGGGGGTCCCTTTGCTAGGTCATACAGGCTTTTGGCTAGAAGAGAATAATTTGGGATCCAGGCCCTAAAATAAATGCTAGTCCTAGGAATGATAGTATTTCGGCTTTCGTATGGGGCACTGGAAGATCAGAAAGGAGTTGCCTCCTATCCAGTGTTATTTCCTTTTTCCTAGGTGTAAGGCAAAAAACAAGATAGATGAGAAAAAACTGGAAAACATGGGCCTTGTGGGGAGACACCCTATATCCCTTGTATGCTAGGAAATTAAGAAGCTGAGCAGTGTGGGATTGAGAGTGTTCCCAAGAGGGACTACATAGAAGAAGGTCATCGACATATTGAAGGAGAGTAGAGTCAGGACAGGTAGGGTGAAAGGATGTGAGGTCCTGGGCAAGAACTTGGCCAAAGAGATGGGGCCTATCCCTGAATCCCTGTGGGAGGACAGTCCAGGTAAGCTGACGAGAATGGCGGGTGTGAGGGTCAGTCCAAGTAAAAGCAAAGATATCCTGAGATTCTGATGACAAGGGAATAGAAAAGAATGCATCTTTGAAATCTAGGATCAAGAAGTGGGTAGTAGTGGCATGGATCTGAGAGAGGCAGGGGTAAGGGTTGGGCACTAGCGGGTGGATGGGGACCACAGAGGAGTTGACAAGGTGAAGGTCTTGAACCAGCCTGTAGGACCCGTTAGGTTTCTTAACTGCCAGAATGGGGGGTGTTGAAAGGAGATTGTGTAGGCCTAAGATACCCCTTTCATAATAAATCCTGGATGATGGGTTCTAATCCGAGGAAGGCTGTGGTTGTGAGTAGATATTGTGGTTGACTAATATATCTTGAAGGGTCGTGTAAGACAATATGAATAGGACTTCATTTAGCCATAGAGGGTGTAGTTGTGTCCCAAACCTCAGGGTTAACTGGTTTAGATAGTCGTGGGAGACTGCATGAAGGAGGTGTATTTGCCCCTAGGAACATCATGAGGAAATGAGAGGTAGAATAATGTGGGGTGATATGTGAATGGTGACTTTTAATAGTGAGAGTATGTCATTAAGACATGACGGCCATCTGGGGTTTCTGGGTCGAGTTTTGTGTACTGTTGAAGGGCCTTGGTTAGTGTATCCTGGAAATCTGAAGGTGTTTCCTCCTTGCTTTGAATGACCTCCTGCACCTTTTGGAAGTTAACAGCCTTGCGGGTGGCGTTTTTCAGCCCCGCCAAGAGACAGGATGTAAAAAGGTCACGAAACTGTAAGCCTTCACGGGTCTTGTAATCCCATAGGCGATCCTGCTCTGGGACAGCATGAGGGCCTGTGGGGTGGGTAGGATTGGTCCTATGATTTTCATCAGCATGGGCTTGGGCTAGCTCCCAGACTCATTGCCTTTCCTTGTGGAGAAGTGTATTGGCCAAGAGCATGTAGATGTCATGATGAGTGAGGCTACATACTTGCAGGACCCATTGAAACTCCCGAATGTAAGTGGTGGGGTCAGTGGTGAAAGAGCCTAACTTCCTCTCTAGCTGAGTAATGTCCGACATGGAAAACGGAACGTGGACTCTGATGACACCCTCGGGACCAGCTACCTCACGAAGGGGTGCAATTGTCTTGGGGGTGGGAAGGAGTCCCTTAGACCTGGTAACAGGAGGACTGAAAGAGGAAGGCGGTGAACAGGAAGGAGAGGGAGAGGAAGGGAGTGTCTCTGTGGAGGAGGAGGAGGTGGAGCAGGCAGAAGAGGGCGGAGGAAAGAGGGATGAAACGGAAGGCGGAGGATCCATGGAATTAGGCAGAGGAAGAGGAAGGTATAGCGGGAGAGAAGGGGCAGATGGGGCTGGGGGATAAGGTGGGGGTTCATCTGCTTGGTCGAATGAGGAAGAATCTGTGAAGTCAGGAATAGAAGTAGGGGAAGAGAGGGGTTTTCAAGCAAAGAGGACCTGAGAGGGAGGGCAAAAGGAGCAGAGAGCAGGGTGCTGTGTGTGAAGGCTAAAATCTTAAATGCAGGGAATCTCCCTCCACTTTTTCAGATGCTGGCAGTAGTTAAAAAGGTCCCGGAAGAGGTTTGAATCTAAGGAGCCTTCTGGTGGCCAATGATTGCCATTATCCAGTGGATATGTAGGCCAATCATGGGTACAGATTTTGATTAAATTTTGGGCTTGATGTCTGGTGTGAGGGAGAGTGTGGCCAGATTTTTTATTAAACATTTGAGAGGTGAGTCTTCAGATGCAGACTAAGAGGTGCCCATAGTCACAGGGAGAGATGGGAGAGAGAGAGAGAGAGAGAGAGAGAGAGAGAGAGAGAGAGAGAGAGAGAGAGAGAATAGGAGTAAGCAAGAAAGACAAAGAGAAAACCCGGGCTGGAACGGCTTCCAGGAAGCTCAGGGCAAACGGGGGTCAGGTGGGCGTCCCCAAAATGACAAGCCATCACGAGGAAATACAGAGGGCACTACCTGGTCATCACCAGTGAAGTGCGATCTGTGAAACCAAAAGGAATTGGAGCCAAGGGCAACCTGACGTCAGGAAAGTTTTCAACTGCAGCAGAAGAAGTCAGTAATGAAAACAAAACTCTGGCTCTGACAGAATGCAATTCCAGGCCGGGAGTTCAGTTTTTGCAGAGCAGAGAGGCAGCTTCAGCCAGACACAGCAACCCCACAGGATACAGCAACTCTAGCCGGCAGCAGCAGCGGCAGTGGAGCAGGAAAATCCATAAAGCCTCTCGTGTAAACTCAGAAGCCTCATGCCCCAAAAAGAAACGAAACACCAGAGGGTCCACTGCAACTAGTAAAGGTCTTAGTGGGAGGAATTCCCTCTCCCCTACCAGGCATCTGGAGTGTGCCTGAGGATCACTGTCACAAAACCAGTGGCAGCCTGAAGGGAGTTGGCGAGCCGGGGTCAGGGGAGGATTACTTACATCAGATCAGTGGTGAGTGCAGAAAGCTGGCGTCTGAAAAGAGCGGACTAGGGCAGAGTGTCTCGGCGGAGTGGGGGACGGGGCTCTTGTTGGAAAGAGCTCACCTGTATCCTCTCACGGGGCACCAGAATGAAAGAACTCCCCATGCAAAGACACTTCACCAGAAAATTCCAATTTTATTGCAAAAAGCTGTGTGTATATATATAACTAAGGGGGAGATGGAAGGGCTTAGATAAATGGCAGGCAACCCATTTATTGGCAAGTTCTTTCAGATATCACCTCCGGAGCCCAGGAATTTGTTCTCATTGGGGCTAAGGTTCTCCGCCAGCGAGATTTGAAATTGGAGGAGGCGGGAGAGTTCACACGGGCAGGAACTTTTCACGCCACTGCAGGAAAGAAGAAGGTAGGAAGAAAAAGTCCTTAGGCGCCATGTTGGGAATTTTCTCTGGGTTATGGCTGCCGTGTATGCTTTTCCCAACAATGAATATACCAGACAGTGCCTTGATTGACTAGTTTTCATAAAAATGGTTTTTAACAGAGATGCCAGAAAGTTGCATCCTGCTGAGTAGTGGGCCTAGAGCAATGGTGGGCAGGTGTGTGATAAAACATCTGTGGGGTGGCCATGTGGATCTGCCATTGGCTTCCAAATGGCTTGTGACTGACATGGTGAAGCCAGCAGACCCTTATATGTAAAGGCATCTTGATATATGGAGAAGTTTCAGGACATTGTTCAGAATCAGGTTGCTATAGTCAAGGAGGCAAGCTATGTGGGATAGAAGTCTTGTTCTTTTATTCTCCTGCAGACCCTGACCCACCACACGTTAAAGAACTCCCTCCTGCACTGTGTCCCAGTTGAAAACCTTGCATATCATGAAGCAAATACAAAACTCCCAGTGCAACAGCAAGAAACACCATGAAAATGGAGGATGACCATATGGTTTCACAGTCCACATGGTAGACATTTAGCCCCCAGTGGCCACAGTTTACCTAAAAAGAGAGAATTCAGCACTGCTGACTCATGTTCATTGAAAAAGAAGAAACCATGTCCTCCAGGTCTCATAGATTCAGTCAGAGCTTTGATGGTCTCACTAGAAAGGAAGCTAAAGCTCCTGACAACAACATATGTTTCAAGTGCCCAACCTCACAGGCAGATTCTCAAGAATTCTCTAGGCCAGTAGACCTCCATGTTTGTGGAGTGTTTACCCTGTCCTTTACTTTTGGAAACTCCTCTACCACTTCCAAGGTTTTGAACTCCTGAGCATATTCCACTCCAGATATGTATTCACAGATTTTCTAACTCTTCTCTTCTAATTGTGTCTTACTTAGGGCAAAGGTATTCTCAAGGCATTGTTCTGGATGAGAGTGGGAAGATTTTTGTGTAGCACATATTTACATACACATTGGATTCATTTTCAAATTTTCCATTCGAAATACTGAACCCCTGATACTAACCCATACCGTACTAGACTCTGACTACAAATCCTAATATGATGGAGAAAAATAACCCAAATAGAATAGAAATACAAGCAGTTCACAGGAGGCACGGTGTATATTTGGTTTTGCCTTTTGCATGATATAGGTTAGGAGTTATAAATCTTGTCAATTTTTTGTTGAAATAGTTCTCCATGTGTTTGGAAAGTTAACAAATATGTGAATTTCTGTTTCCCTTTCTCTGTAGGCTATTCAGCACATGTATTTTCATATGCACATATAGAATCTTACCTGGTATCACACGTACATTCCTGTGAGGTGGCTAACTTGGCAGATACAAAGTGTGAGAAGAGATCACTCCTCCTAAACGCTTTTGGAACTGAAAATTCGAACTGTGAGTGAGCTTCCTAGTTGAACAACATTATACATAAATCCATGTTCAGTAAAATTAATATTTTTGGATCTGTAGATGATATATATTTCACGATGAATTTTGATTGGCATATATATTGCTACTTTTTAATGTCTTTGTTTGTGTTTTGTATATATATATATATATATATATATATATATATATATATATACTCTCCAGATTTTTTAAAATATGAAATATATGCATCTTATTATTCACTCCCTACATGTTCATGTATGTGGATTTATAGTAAACTTTTCACAAGATTATTCTCAGAAGTATTCATTCACCTGAAATACATATTTTTTTCCTAGTTCTGAAAACTAACTTCAGTGACTGTTGCATACAAATCCTAATATTTCTCCAGTAACTGATCCAGTTTAACATTAATGCAAGTAGATTCCTATGGGACATGATGTATATTTTGATGTTAGTTTTTATTCAACACTGGTTCATTACTATTTCTTCAATTTATGCACATCATAGTATATATATTTCATCCAGAAGTTAGTAAATTTGTACGCATTTGTTTCGCTTTCAATCACTTCCTGCTTCAGAACACATGTATTCCTCCATGTTTCTTGACTGGTCTTTTCATGAGACTTCTTCCCAAACACATTATTTTTGATTTCCATAATCACTTTTGAAGCAAAACTCACACACTCTTCATGATAAACCATAACCCTAATATTACTATTAGATGTATAACTCGTTGGAATGAATGTATGTATATCAATATAAGATTTCCTGTATTTTTTCAGATATCAATTCGATCCATTATTTAAAGTTGGAACTAGTTATATTATTTATTCACAGTATGGTCTACTCATGAATTATCTCTATATTCATAGACACAGAGTACACCTATTTGTACACCCAATACTAATTTTATGTCTTCAAAATATTGCTGCAAGAAATGGTGGAAGAAATACTCATGTCTCCTGATCTATATATTCATTTTATCAAAGTAATATTTTGGACACAAAAAGCAAAGGTCATACTTATGATTGTACCAATGTAAAAGTCATTCTAGCATTGGAGGAAGAGACAACCAAGAGACTGTCTCATGCAACAGCAAAGGGTTTATTCGGGGTCCAGAATGCTGGGGCTCAGACCTAATTTGAATAGAGCCTAGAGCCCTTAGAACATCTTAAGCAGAGCTTACATACTTAACTTGGAGAGGGAAGGGAAGGAAGTTTATTGGTGGTTCAGGGCGAATGGACGGTTTGTGTGCAACTGAGTGAGGGATTACATTCTGCAGTTTGGCATTTGGGGACAGCACATTCTGGGAACAAGATTACCAAACAATTCTCAAGATTTCAATAGTGTTTTGTTAAGAATACAGAAAAACAGGAAGTGACAAATACCTATTTTATTAATCTTTCATTCCCCACTTCTTCTTCTGGTTACGTTTAATCATAAAAGTGATCATTGAGGGGTGTCACATTTTATGTCTGCTAGTGGGGTATATTGTTGTCTGATTACCAAAATTTAACTTGTCCAATTTGAGCTTGAAGAAATGAAACTACACGGTGGAGCAAAGAGGGTCTAGAGTTAGCAATAATATGATGATTATTAATGGACCGGCCAAAGCTGATAAAAGCGTAGTTTACCAGGGGGACTGTGTGAACGAAGACTGTAACCACCCTTTTGGGGCCTCTCTCTCTCGTTGATGCGCTTTAAGGTGTCTTCTCAATTTACTCATAGATAATTTTACAACCAGTATGATCGGAATAAAAACAACATTCTTCCCTCAATACAGCACAATGGCCCCCTTTTCTCATGAAGAGGAGGTCCAACCCTCGCCTTTTCTGTAAAACAACTTCAGAGAGAGATTTTAAAGATTCCTGTAAGGCTGTGATGGAGGTTTAATATCTTAAAGCTTTGTTCTACTGCTGCTTCTAATTGGGTCATTTGTTGTGTTCCATGGACTACGGCAGTGGTTCCTGTGCCCAGCCCTGCAGCGACTTCTATTCCTAATAGGATGGCTAAAGTGAGGAATACAGATTCCCGGCAGAACCGGGTTGTATGCCCCCCGCTATTTGATCTTAATGAACCTGCATCATGATAGAGCACTCTGGGAAACATCTGCATCATTACATAATTAATTGGACCAGTTGACAATTTTATGAAAACATAAAAAATGTTTAAGTATATAGAATAATACTCTTGTTGGTATGGACAGGGCAAGGCACCTAAGATAGCACCGAAAACAGAGAAACAGTCCTATTTGGTTGCAACCGGATATAGAGGGCATTGCTTCTGTTGTAATCAATTAATCGCTTGAACCCCAAGTTTAGGTAGTTTTAGAATTTTGTCCCCAATATGTAATGGAAGGGGCTCAGAAGTTCACAGTCTGCAGAAGTCCACAAAAAGCAGTTTTTGTTCCTTTTTTTTTTCCCTCTGTTCTGGGCAAGTTAACTTTTTAAGGACACCTAGGAGAGGGAGAGCTTTTTTCTTCTCTTTTTTGTTTTCTCCCTGCCAGCTGTTACCATGGGGTCCAGTTGGTAACTTCTTTATCTTACAAATGTAGCCATCCCTGTGAAGCCCCAGCTCAAGGCCAGAGGCCTTGTTCACATATTTTGTGAAAAATTAGTAAGGGGCTGTCTAGCTTAGGAGTGCTGATTTTTCCAGCCAGTTGCCAAGTAGAACAGGCAACATGAAAAGAGGAAGTTTGTCTACATTGAACTCTTTTATAGGGACTCTTTTGCTGAAAGTCCTAAATCAGACTTGGTGAAGAATTTTGGAGAAGGTCAGTTAAGACTTTTTTGTGGGCCTTTTACAGAGGGGAAAGATGGGGAAGGCGGGGGGGAGAGCAGCTACATGGATCTGTGTATGAGAAAGGAGAGATGTAAAAGAATAATGAGAAAGGGGTTTGGGATTTTCCTAGCAACAAAATCGTGAGCAGTAGAACAGGTAGAGCAGAGGGGAAGACGGGAGTGAGTATCCCAAAAAGTCTCTGAGGGACTTTAAATTCTTAGTAAGCTGTTTTCAGTGATGACAAAGCAACTTTAAAAGCCATTTTTATTACATCTTGGATAGGGTTCTGAGGGCTCTCCTCAGCTGGTTTGAGCTTTGGTATAGCTGGTAAGAGGGCCTGGTGGGACCCGGTGCGGGCACTGACAGAAGAAGAGAGGAGTGAGTTGGTGGAGGGGTGCCTCACTACCTGCTACCTCAGCAAGGGAGCAATTGTCTGAGAACCGAGGTTTGGGTTTTGATCTAGAAATTGGAGGGGAGAAATCAGGTTGCTGAGGTGGGAGTGACAGCAGAGATTCTGGAGCAGAAGGCAGAGGGTGAGGATCTATTGGAGAAGCATAGTTCAGGATGTGAGAGAAGGAGGGAATTGGCCTGCCCATAGGGGAATCTCCTTTCACCCTTTTGAGCACTTGCAGAAGTTAAAAAGGTCACACAGAATTTGAGGATCTAGAGACCCATCTGGGGGCCATCAGTTTTGATTGTCTAATTGGTAATATGGTCAATGCTGTGTACTGAATTTGATGAGGAGTTTGGATTCCACCAGGCAGCCCCTGTATGCTCACATCCCCATGACTTACAGAAGAAGTCGGCTTTTGCCCCACACAGCCATGGCTGTTTGTGGTTTTGATAGTCCGCCGGGAAAACATAGTAATCTAGGCTAGCCAACCTGCATCTGGCTCGTGTGTCCCTACATCCATAATGTTTGTTTCCATTATCTATGGTACAGAAGGCATTTAACGGAATTTTAGTGGGATCCTCTTCTTCAGGGATATCCCAATAGGAACGACCTATAACCAGCTGAAAAATATCTGGGTGGAGAGATGGCCACCAGGTCCCTAAGGGGGCTGTATGCGAGATAGATCATACTTCTTGTCTAGTAGGATTTGTGATTAGCCATCGCTGCTGTACGGGCTGATGAGCATTAGGACTACTTGTGGCCAAGGGGAGAATCTATAGCCTTATCCACCTGGTGAATACACCATTTGAAAGGGTTACCACTCTTTTCCAGTATCCAGCCAGAGTCTGGAGAGGGCGCAGGCTTGAGATGAGAGGCATGGATCCAGCAAGTGATTCCGTCTACATATACCACTGTAGGTGTTATAAGTAGCACCTGGTATGGTCCTTTTCAGCCGGGTTCCAGGGATGACACCTGATGTCGTCTTATGTAGACGAAGTCTCTTACTTGATATCCATGTGGAGTCCCCTCGTCCCCAGGGTGGTAGGCAGTGGCCAGCTGTTTCCACAGGTATCACTGAGTTCTTTCAAGAGCTTTTAGTCTGTCAAGCAAGTATTTCTTGCATGAAACAGTGCATAAGGCAGGAACATACTCTAATCTTTTATGCCGGTCTCTAAGCTTAATTTCGTTTAGGTCTCTTTAATGGTTCTATTTATTTTTTTTTCCTGTCCTGAGCTCTGGGGTCTATATGCACAACGTAACTTCCAATTAATCCCCAGGGTCCTGGCTAAGCTCTGACTCACCTGGGCCATGAACACCGTTCAATTAACAGACCCTATTACCTTAGGCAGGCCGTGTCTTAGAAAAATATCTTTCAGGATGTACTTGACCACCGTTTCAGCGGTTGTTTTTTTTTTTTTTTTTCTTTTTTTTGTGAGAAAGGATTCAATCCATCCTGAAATTGTATTTACAAAGACTAAGAGATATTTAAGTCCATACCTTGCTGGCTTAATTTCAGTGAAGTCCACTTTCCAGAATTGTCCTGGTCTGGTTCCTCGTAGGTGCTTTCCTGCAGGAAGCTTGGAAGTGTAAGCCTTAACCAATTGACAGAACCTACAGGCTTTTGTGAGTTATTTCCTTTCACTGTGAGTGAGTTAGTCGAAATCTCTGTTCCTGATCCTTCAGGAATGCCTGCAGTTTCTTTGAACCAAGGTGAGTAAGTTGATGTACATTTTTAATGTAGTGTAGGGCTTTCTGAAATTGCAGGCTGGGCTCAGTGAAGTTGAGGAGTTCAGTGTCAGTGTTTTAAATGTTATAAAAAGCTTGCTGGTGCTAAAGGGTCCATTGGAATTGGGCATCCTCATTTAACAGAGGGTATAAAGGAGCCGCAAAGAACACAAACCCAGGTATCCATAACCTGCAAAAGCCAGCAGTCCCAAGAAACTCTCTGTGTTGTCCCCTGTTAGATGGCAGTGGTATCTGCACAACAGTTTGTTTTCTGGGCTCAGTGAGCCATCATTTACCGCCCCTAATGGAATACCCCAGGAAGATTACTTCTTGCTGGCAAATTTGGGCCTTTTTGGCCGAAGCTCTATACCCGAGTTCAGCAATTTCAGATAATTGTGCTTGGGTCCCAAACTCACAGTTTTACTTGGTGTTGGCAGCCATTAGCAGGACATCCACATATTGAAGCAGAGTGACTTTGGGGTGCGTAGTTCTGAAGTTGTTGAGATTTCTGTGGAGGGCTGAATCAAAGAGAGTGGGGGAATTTTTGAACCCCTGTGGGTGTTTAGTCCAAGTTAGTTGACCAGACGTTCCAGTTTCTGGGTCTACCCAGTCGAAAGCAAACAGAAACTGACTATCTTTATGCAGAGTCAAGCAAAAGAAAGCATCTTTTAATTCCAGAAGAGTATACCATTTTCACTCAGCTACAGTACACGGTTTATTGGGGGGTCCAGCATGCTGGGGCTAAGAGCTCACATGATAAGAGTAGAGAGCCCTGAGAACAGCTTAAAGAGAGCTTATATACTTTTCTTGGAGAGGGCATGGAAGGAAATTTTTGATGGGTCAGGGCGAGTGGGTGGTTTGCATGCAACCAGGTGAGGGAGTACATTCTGCAGTTTGGCAGTTGGGGACAGCACATTCTGGGAACAAAATTAGCAAACAGTTCTCAAGATTTCAACAGTGTTTTGTTAAGCATACAGAAAAACAGGAAGTGACAAGTACCTATTGTATTAACCTTTCACCAAAGCAAAATGCAAAGTGAGCATGGAATACTAAAATCAACCATGTCCAGATTGCCTAATGCTCTGAAATGTCAATCCTATTGGTGTCTACATATTTGTTTCTTCCTAAGATTATACATTCAACTTCAACCATGTTGAAAATGTCTAATCCTATCACTCACCTTATACTTTGCCTGATTTTCTAATGTCTCTATTGATATCTTTTTCCTACATATTTTCTCCAGTTCATCATTGTGAATGACTTTTCACATGTGCTAATATTTACATTCACTCTCTAAACGAAACAATATTGCTAATGAACTTTTGGTCCGATTCCTATACTCACCCTTTTTACTAAACCTACCGACTATCTTTCTAATCCTACGGACTATTCATTTTTGACTGGATGTTCTCTTCTACATTCAATCATCCAAGGTACAAGGTCCTATGCCATTGCATATCGATTTATCTGAGACATCTGTGCTGAACATAATTCAAAGCTAAGTATCCCACTAAAGGGCCCAATGCCCTTCAGGGCTTCAAATCGTACCTAGATTTTCTGGTTTCATACTTATATTTCACCGATATATTCTTGTGAATATTGCAGGTTCCCAATACCATTATTCATTCCGCAGAATGATGCCTAACCCAAATAGAATATGTTATTAACCCTAACCATACACTGTTCTCTCAATCTAACTTTACAGAAGAGCATAGACAGAGTTGGTCTTACAATACAGGCATGTAGGTGATCTTCCAATTGCTGAGAACCTCAAAGGTTGATGCAGAAATGATCCCAGGAGAAGATGTAGGCAGATATAAAGGACCTGAGAGAGCAAAAGTCATCTTCCATTGCAAACAACCTGGTCAGGATGAAACGATGTGTCTGAATCAGCCTCTCTCTTCTTAATATAAAGAAGATGGACCAAACCAGCCCTGTGTGGAGAGCTTCTCCTCGGTCCCTATGGTTTATATACCATTCTAACTTGTGAAAGTGCCACAGGAAGTAGGGGCAGCCACTATCTCAAGGAACCCTTGGAAGCCACTGTTAGGACAAAGTGGTTGCCAAGGCAGTGACCTCATTCCGTTCCTGAAGGAATTGACCTAAGTCACATCTTTGGTGATGGAACTCCCTGAACTTGTTATCCAGGAAGCCAGGCACACAGAGCCAGTCCCAGTCCCAGTCCCAGTTGGCTCACTTGTTTGGATTTACCAAGGACAGAGTCTGTCTTTCTTGATACCTAATGATTTGAGGATGGCCAAATGCAAGTAGAGCTCTGAAGACGGGCCTTTCCGGAGAAAGCAGGTAGTGGTCAGCCCAGGCTCCTGACAACTTCACAGAGTTGGACAAGGAGACCGGATCTGAGACAGGACAGGCCATTTCGGGGGAACATAGTATGGTCCACCAGTCAGAGGACACTCTGGAAAGTCACAGACTCACTTGGGGGAAGGAGGGGCCTTTGTGAATGTGGGTGTGAGTTTGTGGATTTGTCTCATGTTCTCAGAATAGGTAGGAAAGTCAGTATCTTTGGTTAGGAGTGGACTGTTTCTAGAAAGTCGTTTGACAAGGTGAGTGTTTCTATGTCTGTGTATCTCACTGTGTCCGTGGTTGAAAACATTAGAAATAAGAATTCATCAATGGATGTGTCCTGTCTAGTAGAAAGCTTCCCAGCATTCATCCTGCCCATTTTAGGAATGGATTGCAGGTTTCATTATTGATGGGCAACACCTACTATCTTCCCAAGATCCTGTTTTCTTCCTGAATTCTGGCCACTCTCCAGAATAGGCTCATGGTTTTGTGTCCAAGATATGTACGACCTCCAAGCTCTGTGACATGGCCATGTACTGGATAGCTGAAGGGAATGCGAGAATCTCAGAAAACTCAGATATCAGTGTGACCAGTAAAGTCTCAGTGGAGAAACCCTGCTTTGGGCCTTTTGCTAACCTATTTGCCTGTTGCCATGAATATCAGGAAGGTCTTTGCCTCAGGCCAGCCCTTTGTGAATCCTGAAGAAAACTGTTTTCAAATGGTAATGAATGGGCATCACCTGTGGCTCTTTGCTTAAATGCTTTGTAAAGGGATGTGTCTGAATCTGCCTCTTTGCCCTGTGTGAGGTAGTGGCTTAGATTCTCAGCACCAGTTGGATCTAAAGAAAAATCCAATGTGTGCATCCAAAACCATAATGCAAAAAAGATCAGTCATGGTGTATGAAGTCTCTCACCTTCCTCTTTTAGGTTCCTGACCTCCATCAAGTGAGAATAGGGATCCTTTGGGACAAATGAGTTCTTTCAAGCCCTGCAGAGATGATTGGGTTTTCTCATGACTCCAAATCACATGAAGAAACTATACCTGACAGTCAGTAGGCGTCAAATTGGAGAAGCAGAGCAGTATTAACGGCAGACCTATGTGATCAATCCTGGTTCACAGAAAGGGTGTCCAGGCTACCCTGTGGTTAGGCAAATGAAGGGAAAGAGACCTTATTTTGGAAACTCTCTTAGGCTGTGACATTCATGGAAACATCCAGCCAGAGGTTATGATGAATGTATATATGGAAGAAGATGAGGGGCTTGGGGGAGTGTTTTGGTTTTAATTGTGGTCATTTGTGTGGAGTTTGGAAGAGATGACTGGGTCCACCTGGGCTTGAACTCTGATGTGATTCCCCTCAGAGACTGGGTTCTGTAACTGACCTCAGAGAAGTAATTGCTTTGGAATGGGATATGTCTTAATCAGCCTCTTGGCCCTGTGTGAGGCTGTGGCTTTGATTACCAGCACCGTAAGGATCTAAAAAAAGATCTCATGTCTGCTTCCAAAACCAAAATGACCAAAATTGCAGTCATTGTTGATGAAGTCTCTCGCCTTCCTTTGTAAGGTTCTGAAAGAATAAAAGAAATTGAAATTGAAACGTAAAGAACCAGGTTCTGTAAAGTATCCAGGCTGCACTCAGAGCCTGAAATTCCTGTGGCAGTTAAGACAATTCCTGGAACTGCCCTTTAGATGTGTGTTGAAATCTTCTCTGACCACCTAGTTACTTAACAACCTCTTCTCAAAAACCGTGCAGCTCAGCACATATACATCTCAGGGCTTCAACCAATCATTTTAAATGTATACCCCTTCTCAGGGCTAACCAATAACACCCTGCCTGAACTATTCCCACCAATGAATGTGCAAATCATGTTTTAGAGTTGTTATTTGATTTTCCCAAGGTATACGGTGATTTGCTAAAGGAAGCTATGATGTATGTTAAGTCCCTGCCCTCTCTAAAGAATGTATATAAAATCTGCTCATGTTGTTCTCGGGGCTCTTTGTTCCTTGCTCCTCTGAAGTGAGCTCTGAGCCCCAGCATGCTGGACCCCCAATAAACCCTTTGCTGTTTCATGAGAAATTCTCTTGGTGGTCTTTTCCTCCGACGTTCGGCCCACCTTTTCATCTGGAGGCCCTAGCTGAGAAATCCAGCAGTGACGAAAAAAAGACCCCAACGGACTCCTTTCAGAGTAAGTAAGGTGCCTCTTTCTGGTTTCAGGTTTCAGGTTAGGGCTTGGCAAAATGGCTGTCGGTGAAGAACATTAGCTCTCTGCGACGGTGGCTGACAGATGTGTCACAGAGCCACAGGCCACGTCCCTGGGGGACACTCCAGAGGACTCGGGAAATAGAGGATTAGTAGTTTCCTCAACTCGGTTATTTTTTGCTTCACGATTCGGTTTTCCAGCCCATCAGGTTTTGCTGGCTACTCAGTTTTGTTCATTGTCAGGAACTCATGTTGAGTTTACTGTCTGTCTTTATTTTCTAACCCATCATGTTTTGCCAGTTACTCAGTTCTAATCTTTGTCTTGGACTCATGTTAAACGTTTACTGTTTGTCTTTGTCTGTGTCATGTTTGTGTATTCACTGTCCCTGTTTGAGTAACTCCCATTATGGGACATTATGGGACAAAGCACTTCCATGCCTCTGTCCCTTAACCTTGATCATTGGACTGATGTCCGCTCAAGTACCAAGAATCTTTCTTTTTCAGTAAAATGCCGGACCTGGCAGACTCTCTGTGCTTCAGAATGGCCCATCCTAGGAGTCGGATGGCCCCCAGAAGAATCCTTCCACTTCCCTCTAATCCGAAAAGTCAGAGATATTGTCTTTCACCGGGTCCACGTGGCCACCCAGATCAACAGCCATATACCCCTTGCCCCACGATCCTATCATTCCAACATTCTGCTCCTCCCCCTCTTCCCTCCATTCTGAGTCACAAGACTGGACACTCCTCTCTCTCCTTATCCTCTACCCTCGCTCCCCAACCCACAACATGTTCCAGATGATCCTCCCACCGCTGACTCAGCCTCTCCGCCGCTAGAGGCAATTGGGCCAGACCCAAGCCCTCCAGGGGACTTCCCCGCAGCAGCAGCAGCCCCTGCTCCCCTGAAGGAAGCTGGGCCACCTAAAAAAACCCGCAGGAGATGGACAATAGAAAACTCGGAAGCCCCTGTGATGCTCCCTCTCCATCCCTACGGGCCCATGAACCGACCCAACTGGGACCCCAACACCTTTAAATGTAGGTAGCATCTGTCCACTTATCGCCGTTCTCTAATAGTGGGTCTCTGAGCGGCCGCCAGAGGGCCGACTAATTTGTCCAAGGTAAGAGAGATTATCCAAGGGCCTAATGAGTCTCCTTCTATGTTTCTGGAGAGAATTATGGAAGCCTATAGGAAATATACTCCTTTTGATCCTCAGGCAGAAGACCAAAAGGCATCTGTTGCAATGGCCTTATCGAGCAGACTGCCCTAGATATTAAGAGAAAGTTACAACGTCTAGATGGATTATAAGATATGACCTTAAGAGATTTAGTCAGAGAAGCTGAGAAAGCATATTATAAGAGAGAAACTGAGGAGGAAAGGGAATAGAGGAGAGAGAGAAGGAAAGGGAACAAAAGAAGGAGGAAAGAAGCAAATGGCAGAGTAAAGCATTGCCTAAGGTTCGGGTCACAGCAGCAAATAGGCCAGAAGTTAAAAAGCAGGGATACATAAAGGGTTACCTGGGCCCACGCCAAAGGCTGCCCCTGGCCTCAAATCAATGTGCCCACTGTAATAAAAAAGAACACTGGGCCAAAGAGTGCCCCCAAAAGAAGCAGCCACGCCAGCCCGCCGTGCTGACTCTAGAAGAGGACTAGAAAATTCGGGGCTCAGATCCCCTTCCCCAGCTCATAGTAACATTTGAAGTTGAGGGGAACACAGTGAACTTTGAAGTGATTACAGGAGCAGTATACTCAGCCCTTAAGACTTCACTGGCCCCCTATCAATTAAATGGTCCCTAGTTCAAGGGGCTAATGGCAGTAGATATCGGGCTTGGACAACTAAGATGAACATGGACCTCGGAAAGGGAAAAGTCCACCACTGTTTCCTAGTAATTCCAGAATGCCCGGCCCCATTGATGGGCAGGAATCTGCTTACCAAACTCCGGACTAGAATAACCTTTAAACCTAATGGTCCCCAAGTGGAGGTTCTATAGCGTTCAGTATAAACTCCCATAGTCACATCTTTGACTATGTCCGTAGAAGATGAACATCAACTCTTTGCGCCCCATAGGACTAATCAAACAGGCAAACTACCCCATAAATGGATAAAAGATTATCCTAATGCCTGGGCAGAAACTGCTGGGTTAGGTCTAGCCATCAACAACCTCCAATAGTAGTAGAAATAAAAGCCTCTTCGTCTCCAATTAGTGTTAAACAATATCCTCTAAGCAAAGAAGCTAAGGATGGGATAAGGCCCCATATTCATAAATACCTGGCTCTTGGGGTCCTAAGGCCCTGTCAATCAGCCTGGAACACCCCCCGGTACCAGTAAGAAAGCCAGGAACTGGGGACTACCGTCCTGTTCAAGACCTAAGAGAGATCAACAACAGAGTGCAGGACATTCACCCCACAGTACCCAATCCATATAATTTGCTTAGCACTCTGAATCTGTAGCGGAAATGGTACACTGTGCTGGACTTAAAAGATGCTTACTTCTGCTCGCCTCTACATAAGTACTGTCAGTTGCTGTTAGCTTTAGAGTGGATAGACCCAGAACCTGGAACATCTGGCCAACTAACCTGGACTAGACTCCCACAGGGGTTCAAAAAATCCCCCACTCTCTTTGATGAAGCCCTCCACAGAGACATCAATGACTTCAAAACTGCACACCCCGAAGTCACCCTACTCCAATAGTGGATGATCTTCTACTGGCAGCCGACACCAAGGAGACCTATGAGTCTGGGACCCAAGCACTATTATTCGAGCTTGCTCGGCTTGGATATAAGGCTTCTGCCAAAAGGCCCAAATTTGTCAGCAAGAAGTAATCTTCCTGGGTTATTCTCTCAGGGGTGGCAAACAATGGCTCCCTGAGCCCAGAAAAAAAAACTGTTGTGCAGATACTGCCCCAATCTAATAAGAGAAAACTCAGAGAGTTTCTTGGGACTGCCAGCTTTTGCAGGTTATGGACTCCTGGGTTAACATCTTTGGCTGCCCCTTTATACCCGCTGGTAAAGGGGGATGCCCACTTCCAATGGACCCCTGAGCACCAACAAGCTTTTGATAATGTCAAAAAAAGATGCTGCTATCTGCTCCGGCCTTAGCACTCCCAGATGTAGAAAACCCTTCACTCTCTACATCGAGGAAAAGAAAGGAATAGCACGGGGAGTGCTCACTCAGTCTTTGGGACCTTGGAAAAAGCCGGTAGCGTATTTATCCAAAAAACTGGACCCAGTGGCTAGCGGGTGGCCCCATTGCTTAAGTGCTATAGCAGCGGCAGCCCTTCTAATAAAAGATGCTCATTAATTAACGTTGGGACAGAAGCTAACCATTATATCCCCCCATGCCCTGGAGAGCATGATCTGTTAGCCTCCAGAGAGGTGGCTATCAAACTCCAGAATAAACCACTACCAGAGCCTCTTACTTGACAAAGACAGAATAACGCTGGGACCCCCTGCTCCACTCAACCCAGCTACACTGCTGCCAGAAGAATCATCAGGACCCGTCACTTATGAGTGTCAACACATACTGGCAAGGAAACCAGTATACAACAAGACTTGAAGGATCAGCCATTGCCTCGCCCTGAAGTCGTATGGTTTATGGATGGCAGCAGCTTCCTCCAAGATGGTAAGCAGCGGGCTGGAGCAGCAGCAGTTAGCAAAACTAATTTCATCTGATACTCTGGTCTCCCAGAAGGGACATCAGTCCAAAAAGCAGAACTGATTGCCCTTATGAAAGCATTGGAACTAGCAACAGGCAAAAGGGCCACCATATAAACTGTTAGCCACTATGCATTTGCCACTGTTCATATGCACGGGACTATTTACCAACAATGGGGGCTATTAACTTCTGCCGGGAAAGAAAAAAAGAATAAAGATGAGATCCTCCACCTTCGCTCAGCAGTGCAGGGCCATAAGGAACTAGCTATAGTGCACTGTCCAGGGCACCAGAAGAGAAACAATCCCGTGGCAGTTGGAAACTGAAGGGCACATGAGGAAGTTTAATTGGCAGCCCTAAACGGAGTGACTCTGTTAACTTTTTTCACACCGGGGGGAACAAAAATCAGGAGACTTGGCCGCCCCGGAACATTCAGGCAACTTATCATCTGAGGAGACAGATAGAGAACTCTGGGACCCTACAGAGCCAAGTTTACAATTTCAAAAAGCCCACCTTTATGTCAAAGATGTACACCAGCTCAACCACTTAGGCTCAAAGAAGTTATAAGCACTCTTAAAGGACCGAATAAAGCACTTATTATTGACTGACTCACAGAGGAAAAAAATAGCTGAGCTGGTGACTAGAGCTTTTCAAATCTTCCAATTACTTAATACTTTCCCATCCAAGAGTCCTGCAGGGATGCGCATACGAGGAACCAGACCAGGACAATTCTGGGAAGTGGACTTTACTCAAATTAAGCCAGCAAGGTATGGACTTAAATATCTCCTAGTCTTTGTAGATACTTTTTCAGGATGGGTCGAAGCCTTCCCCATGAAGAAAGAAACAGCTCAGATGGTGGTCAAAAAGATCCTAGAAGACAGTTTTCCAAGGTTCGGCCTGCCTAAGGTAATAGGGTCTGATAACAGACCGGCATCCATGGCCAAGGTAAGTCAGGGATTTTCCAGGACCCTGGGGATTAATTGGAAGTTATATTGTGCTTATAGACCCCAGAGCTCAGGACATATAGAAATAATGAATAGAACCATCAAAGAGACTTAACGAAATTAATCTTGGAGACCGGCATAAAAAATTGGACTATGCTCCTCCCTCATGCACTTTTTCGTGCAAGAAATACCCCTCCGCCTCTTTGTGTAACCTCACCCCTTATGAAATTCTCTATGGTGCCCCTCCTCCAGTAAGGGACCTAACCCCAACTCTGAGATTAATGATTCCTTTCACACCCCCTTGCTTGAAAGACTCAAAGCCCTTGAACAAACCCAGCACCCAGCAATACCTGTGGAAACAGTTGGCCACTGCTTATCAGCCTGGAGAGGAAACTCCACATCGATATCAAGTGGGAGACTTCGTCTACGTGAGACAGCATCAGGTATCTTCCCTGGAACACAGCTGGAAATGACCATACCAGGTACTGCTTATAACACCTACAGTGGTGAAAGTGGATGGGATCACTTCCTGGATACATGCCTCCCATCTCAATCCTGTGCCCTGTCCAGACTCTGGCTGGAAACTGGAACAGACTGGTAACCCTCTCAAGTTGCATGTCCGTGGTGTGGGTATGGCTATAGATTCTTCCCCTGACCACAAGCAGCCCTAATCCCCATCAGCCTGTTCAGCAACAATGGCAAGTTATAAATCCTACTGGGCAAGTAGTGTGGCCTATTTCACATACAGCCCTCTTATGGACTTGGTGGCCATCTCTCCACCCGGACATTTGTCAGCTTGCCATAGGCCTCTCTGACTGGGATCTCCCTGACATAGTGGACCCCACACAGATCCCACTCAAACCCAAACCAGGGCAACATAGACCAACATACGCCATGAATTATGGATGTCATCTCCCCCAGCTCAGGTGTAAATTAGCCAGTCTTGTTTATTAAGTGTGCCCAGCTGATTTCTGAAGTCGCAAACAGGCCCAAACCTCTGCAGGACCCAGTGACTTTTATTGTAGATCTTGGGGTTGTGAACACACGGGAGCTGCATTGTGGAACCCAAACTCCCCAGACAGTATGATTCAGGTAGGATGAAATGACACCTGGATTGATCCCAATAAATGTGCCGCTATACAAGTGGTGTCAACAACTCACTGTGGAAAAAATAGTCTATGTTACCCCCTCAATATAACTTTCACTTCAAAAGGAAGGGGCTACTTCAGAACAACATGGCCTATGGGAAATACTTGGGGAATGCGATTCTATATTAATGGCCCTGGTTATGACTTTGGTCTCTGTTTCACCATCCTGCTTAAAAAGGAAGAAAATCCCACAGCAATAGGGCCCAATCCCCTCAAGTCAGGAATTAAGCCTCCTAAACCTCCGATGCCTAGATCTACCAAAACCCCTCTACCATCTCATACTTCACAGTTTTCGTCTTTGCCTACTTCCCCAGTCCAGAGTACAGCTGACTCCTCCCCCTGAGAACTAATTAAAGGAACCTTTATGGTACTGAACTCCACACAGTCAGAACTCCTTGCATTTCAGCCCAGGTATTTGACAGCTCTGTAAATTATTGTGTAATGGTGCAGATACTCCCCAGGGTGCTCTATCATGTTTCAGAATCATTTGAATTGAAGGTCTACTAGGGAGACAAAGAACCCGATTTTGCCAGGAGCCAGTGTCCCTTACTTTATCCATCCTATTGGAGATAGGAGCTGCTGCAGGAGTGGGTATCGGAACAGCTGATATGATCCATGGGTCACAACAAATGGCCTGATTAGAAAAAGCAATAAATCAAGACTTGAAGACATTAGAGACCACCATCACAGTTTTGCAGGAATCCTTAACCTCTCTCTCAAAAGTTGTTTTACAGAACAGGCGAGGATTAGACCTCCATTTCATGAGGGAGGCGGTCCTCTGTTTTCTACTGAGAGAAGAATGCTGTTTTTATGCTGACCATACTGGAGTTGTAAAAGAATCCATGAGTAAGTTGATAAAATGCCTTGAAGAGCACCAGAGAGAAAGGGAGATTCAACAAGTGTGGTTTGAGTCATGGTTTACCCAGTCCCCCTGGTTAACTACACTCCTATAATCCTTAGCTGGACCCCTGATCATGCTTTTGGTGTTGCTAACTGTGGGACCTTGTTTGTTTAACCGCATAGTTTCCTTTCTCCAGGCTCAGATTGGGCAGGTAAAACTCATGGTAATCAGACAGAAATACACTTCACTGGCAGAAATAGAATGTGAGACCCCGAAATATTTATGATTCATTACTTTTAAGATTAAATGTAGTCAGAAAAAGGAGTGGGAAATGAAAGAATTAAAGAAATTAAAATTGAAACGTATAGAAACAGGTTTTATAAAGTTTACAAGCTGCTCTCAGAACCTGAAATTCCTGTGTCAGTGAAGACAATTCCCGGAAATGCCCATTAGATGTGTTGAAATCTTCCCTGACCACCTAGTTACTTAACAACCCCTTCCCAGAAACCGTGCATCTCAGCACGTATACATCTCAGGGCTTCAAGCAATCAGTTTAAATGTATACCCATTCTCAGGCCTGACCAATCACCCCCTGCCCGCACTGTTCCCATCAATGAATGTGCTAATCATGTTTTAGAGTTGTTATTTGATTTTCCTGCAGTATATGATAATTTGCTAAAGGAGGCTATGATGTATATAAAGTCCCTGCACTCTCTAAAGATTTTATATAATCTCTTCTCAAGTTGTTCTCAGGGCTCTTTGTTCTTTGCTCCTCTGAAGTGAGCTTTGAGCCCCAGCCTGCTGGACCCCCAATAAACCATTTGCTGTGGCATGAGACAGTCTCTTGGTGGTCTTTTCCTCCGACGTTCGAAAAACCTTTTCAGTTCCTGACTTCCATCAAGTGAGAATAGGTATCCTTTGGGTCAACTGAGTTCCTCAAAGCCCTGCAGAGACTAGCCCATAGGTGCTTGGGTTTTCTCATGACTCCAAATTACATAAAGAATCTATACCTGACAGTCAGTAGGCCTCAAATTGGAGAAGCAGGGAAGTTTTAGCGGCAGGGCTATTTGATCACTCCTTGATCAAAGGAAGGGTGTCCAGGCCACCCAATGCCCTTCTGGACTTCAAATATTACCTAGATTTCTGTTTTCATACTTATATTTCACCTGTATATTCTTGTAAATATCGCAGGTTCCCAATACCATTATTCATCATGCAGAATGATTCCTAATCCAAATCGAACCTGTTATTAACCTTAACCATGCAATATTTCCTCAATCTAACTTAACAGAAGAACAAGGACATTGTTGGTCTTACAATACAGGAATGTAGGGGATCTTCAACCTGATGAGAACCTCAAAGTTCCATGCAGAAATGATCCCTGAAGAAGATGTAGACACCTATGAAAGACCTGAGAGAGCAAAAGTCAACTTCCATGTAAAACAACTTGGTCAAAATGAAGGGATGTGTATGAAAGCCTCTCTCTTCTTAATGTACATTAAATAGAACAAACCAGGCCTGTGTGGAGAGCTGTTCCCGGGTGCCTATGGTTGATGTACCATTCTAACTTGTGAAAGTGTCACAGGAAGTATGGGCAGATTCCATCTCATGGGAACCATGGAAGCAACTGTTAGGACAAAGTGGTTGCCAAGGCAGTGACCTCATTCAGTTCGTAAAGGAAGTGACCTACCACACTTCCTTGGTGATGGAACTCTCTGTACTTGGGATCCAGGAAGCCAGGCACCCAGAGCCAGTCCCAGTCACAGTCCCAGTGGTCTCACTTCTTTGGATTTACCAAGGATAGAGTCAGTCTTTCTTGGTACCTACTTATGTGATGATGGCCAAATGCCAGGAGAGCTCTGAAGAGGGGCCTTTTCTGACGAAGCAGGTAGTGGCTCAACCATGGCTCCTGACAACTTCAAAGAGTTGGCAAAGAAGACCAGGTCTCAGATAGGACGGGCCATTTTGGATGAACATAGTATGGCCCATCAGTAAGAGGACACTCAGGATAGTCACAGACATACTTGTGGAAAAAAGGTGCTGTTGTGGGTGTCGGTGTGAGTTTGTGGTTTTGTCTCATGTTCTGAGAATAGGTAGGAAAGGCGGTTTTTTTGTTTGCACTGGAATGTTTCTAGAAAGTTGTTTGACAACGCGAGTGTTTCTATGTCTGTGTATCCCACTCAATCCTTTCTTTTTGTAGACATTTGAAAAGCGAATTTATCGATGGTTGTGTCCTGTCTAGTAGAAAACCTCCCAGCATTCATCTTGCCAAATTAAAGAATAAAGAGCTGCTTGCCTTATGAATGGGCAACACCTATTATCTTCCTAAGTTCCTCTTTTCATCCTGAATACTGGACACTCTCCAGAATAGCCTCATGGTTTTCTTTCCAAGATATGTACCACCTCCAAGCTCTGTGACATGGCCATGTACTGGATAGCTGAGGAGAATGGAAGCATCTCAGAAAACTCACATAGCCATGTGACCATTAAAGTCTCAGTGGAGAAACACTGCTTTGGGCCTTTTGCTTACCTATTGTTCTGTTGTCCTGAATGTCAGGAAGATCTTTGCCTCAGGCCACCCCTTTTTGAAGCCAGAAGAAAACAGTTTTCAAATGGAAATGAATGGGCATCACCTGTGGCTCTCTGCTTAATTGCTTTGGAAAGAGATGTGGCTGAATCAGCCTCTTTGCCCTGTTTGAGGCAGTGGCTTAGATTTTCAGCACCTGATGGATCAAAGAAAGTTTGCAAGTGTGCATCCTAAACCAAAATGGCCAAAAGTGCAGTCATTGTGGATGAAGTCCCTCCCCTTCCTCTGAAAGCTTCCTGACCTCCATCAAGTGAGAATAGGGATCCTTTGTGACAAATCAGTTCTTCAAAGCCGTGCAGAGGCTAACTCATAAGGGCTTGGGTTTTCTCATGACACCAATTCACATAAAGAATCTATACCAGACAGGCAGTAGGCCTCAAATCGGAGAAGCAGAGCAGTATTAAGAGCAAGACTATTTGATCACTATTGGTTCACAGGAAGGGTGTCCAAGCCACCCTGACTTTAGGCAAATGAGGAGCAAGGGAGCTTATTTGGAAAACTGTCTTGGGCTGGCCCCTCATGGAAACCTCCAGCCACAGGTTATGAAGAGTGTCTATGTGAAAGAAGATGAGGGCCATTTGGGAGTGTTTTGGTTTTAATTGTGGTCATTTGTGTGGTGGTTGGAAGAGATGCCTAGGTCCACCTGGGCTTGAACTCTGGTGTGATTCCCCTTACAGACTGAGTTCTGGAACTGACCTCAGAGAAGTATTGCCATGAATTGTGTTGGGATTTTAAGAGGCCACGCATGAGAGTTGCCTTTGGAAACTGATATCAATGCCCAGGCTGGCTTTCCACAGAGCATTGTCAATCTCTGCCAGGGCATCACATTATTTTATTCTGAAAGACTTGGCAGCCATAGTTGAGAGTCAATACACACATCGGCCTCACATTGTAGACCTCAATGGGCCTGGCTTCATGTGTCTTTTTGGCCACTCTTTGGGAAGCCTTGCCTCTGAGAGTTCTCCAGAGTTTCCTTGAAATGTGCTTCCTCAAACATTAATGGTTCCTGAATGAATTGAAACCCACAATTTCTCCAACATCATCCTTGAAAAATGGCTATGTAAATACCATGAAATTTTTGAAATTTTCATGACCAGGTGGCACTGGAGAACCTTTCAATGTCCTCTTGCTGATGAAGTGTGTATCAGACAGTGCCTTGATTGACTGGGTTTCATGAAAATGGTGTAGAACAGAGATGCCAGTATGTTGGAGCCTGCTGAGCAGTGGGCCCAGAGCTGTGGTGTGCAGGTGTGTGATAAAACATCTGTGGTCGGGCCATGTGGATCTGCCATTGACTTCCAAATGGCTTGTGGCTGACATTGTGCAGCCAGGAATCACTTATATGTCTGAAATCTCTCCATATAAGGCATCTTGTTATATGGAGACGTTTCAGGACAATGTTCAGAATCAGGTGCTATGGTCAAGGGGACAAGCTATGTGGGATAGAAGCCTGGTTGGTGCATTCTCCTGCAGACCCTGACCTATCTCCATCACTGTGTCCCAGCTGAATTCCTTGTATTTCGTGAAGCAAATAACAAACTCCCAGTGCAGCAGCAAGAAACACCATGAAAAGTGGAGGATGACCAAATGGCTTCACAGTCCACACGGGGAGACACTTAGCCTTCAGTGGCTACAGTTTACCTACAAAGAGTGAATTCAGCACTGCTGCCTCATGTCCTTTGGAAAATAAGAAACCATGTCCTCCAGGTCACAGAGATGCAGATCCAGCTTTGATGGTCTCATTAGAAAGGAAGCTAAAGCTCCTGACAACAACATATATGTGAAGTGCCCATCCTCAGTGGCAGTTTCTAAAGAAGTCTTTAGGCCGGCAGAGCTCCATGTTTGTATAGCGTTTACCTATTAGACCAGGATGCAAGAAAAGATCACTGACTCCAATTAAAATCAAATTAAAGCAAGCTTATTATTTCCACTGCCCAGGCGGCCTCTCCCTCAAAAAGCAGCGGGAACAAGACAGCCACCCAACTTTTCTACAGCCCAGGTTTATAACCCAGAATTTTACACTACTGGGGGGTTACAGATATCAGAACTCTGACAAGCATCACACTAATGGCAGTTTACTTTATTTATTTATTTTTTTTTTTGCTGGCCCCAACATCAAAATTTATGAGGACCATTAGAGCCTCAGAGAGGGTCATTGTCTGGCCACGGAAGGCCAATATTTATGAGGTGTCAATAAAGTTTCAGAGAGGGCTGTTCCTGGTCAGAAAGCCAGGCATGGGTGAGTTCAAGGCCACGGGCAGGCATTCCAGCAGGTTCAGAATTTGGTGTAATTTATAGTTAAGCCAAAATTATCTATTCATGGCTTTGTGGCAAGATGGCTTCCAATTTTAATAAAAGATCAGGTGGGGTCTATCATTCCCCCCTTTTCTAATGTGTCCCTTTCAAATATTTGATAGGGTAGGGGAAGAGCACTGAGGGAAACTTAATACCTCAGGTAAAAGTCTCCATATTTTTTGAACTCACACAAATCCAGTCTCCCTGATTTTACCTGACTTAATTAATTACTTAAAATGAAAGTCTATTTATTTTTGGCTCCATTGTTGTAAGAAGAGAGCCGTCACTCATTTTGGTTCTTCTGAGCTGAGAGAGAGTGACATGACGGGGAACAGCGTGAGGGACATGAGTTGCCTTTTAGAAGTCAGCTCGTTTTGAAGTCTGGTTGTGGTAGAACAGTTTGTAAAGTCATCTGGGGATGGGTTCTTCTATGAGAGAAACAAAAACCATCAGTACTGAATAAATGTTACAGCAGCTGAAACATGTCCCTGTATAGATGTCCCCTCATCTGTCTTTAATATCCCCAGTTATCAGGACTTTCAACTTAATATTTAACTTTTAGTGTCACAGTTGTCCCACCCCATAAGATACAGTTTAATAATTTAATGTCATCTGATCTTGCAAATTCCTTTTACTAGTATGACCTCTGTGTGTAATAGAGAAACCTTCAATTCTGTTAGTCAGGGCTGGATAATCGTATTAGCAAACACCAAGCCTACCTGTGTAGGTTAGGAATATCTGTAGGCCTTAAACAAAAAACTTCTGCCTCTGGTAGCTCCTCTTGATAGTCTCTTTTTATACTCATCAGGCTTTGCTGTCTGAGAATCCTTCTTTGTAGCCTCCAGTCTTACTTATTTTGGGAGGCTACCATAAAGTGTATACGTGAAAATATTTTCATTACTATTATTATTTAAAATGCCCAGGAATGGCTGTATTTTGGGTTTATCTGTCTTTGCTAAGAGTTTAAGATGAAGCAGTAAAACTGACTTTTGTTTCTATCTGTTGTTAACAGTCAGCTGAGATTTTATGGGAGTCATTCCTGGGGAAACTTGAGAGCAGCTTCTCAGTTCTGCTAGTGCCATTTGCGCTAGGTGAGTCCAGGTCTTGCTTGACCATGTGGCTTCCCTCGGAAGCATCAGAGATATCTCTCTTCTCTGATGACTCTCTTCTTCGTAGAAAATGCACTGATTGGCTTTCTGTTCTCCAGTGGTCTCATTAATCTTCCTGATCAGGAGGTAATGTGGCTCAGAGTTGCAAAGTTCTTTAGAGAAGTCTCCTGTTCCCTGAATACAGATTGACTCAGAGGGCAAGAGCCAAATATTGGTTTTATTGTCCCTTTTCAATTAAATTTAATTTTAAATCCTAATCTTAAACATCCAGCAAATAAATTTTAACAGCCTTATATTAAGAGTACTGTGCTTTAATGTCTATAATATAAAATTATTTATCTTTTTATTAATTGGGATCTGTATTATTCTGTCTGTCTTGTAGGTGATGACTTATTATCTTAAATTAACTGATGTTGTGTTCGAAAAGCAACTCTTCTGTAAAACACTAACAGGGAATCTTTAGTTCACTTATAAGGAAATTACAAAATAAAATGAACAAGAGTAAAAATACTTAGTTCGTGTAATAGCTACCCTGAATTTTTGGCTGAGTTATACATCATATCCCCTGTTTGAGATCCTAGTAATCTTGACAGAAAAAGAAAAACAACTTTTGAACATCACTTTAAATTAAATAACATCTGACCTACTGCTTTCGTAGTTATTCTCACATGTTGTAAGATGAGACACAGAGCCTTATCTCAGGTAAGGCAGGGATCTATACAAATCTTAAGTGTTTTAGTTCTAAAGCTGATCTTTGTTTTTTAAATATCATTTTACAAAGTTTACATAAATTGTTTGAGGTCACATGAACATTAGCTAACACCATATGATATAACATTTAAAAAATGAATTAAAGAAAGGCTGAAAGTTTTTAACCTTTACATAGATTAGGCTCTCATTAACTTAAAAATATATTTAAATTTTTCCCCAATGTAAAAAGTAACATAAAACTTTAAATACCTTATTGATAACAAGTAAATAAATCCCATATATATATATATTTCTGTTTTTTTACCACACAACTTTAGAACACCAGCTTGATGTAATGCTCTTTAAAGTTTCTACCTTACAGACTTGTATACCTGGAAGATATGAGCACATTAATAGCATCAAAATGACATTGATGTTTCTACATTAACCAAGTTTAGCTTTTAAATAAATGGCAGTACAGTTCTCTAAAATAACAGTTCTTATTTAATCAGTTGTTTAATTTTTATGGTTGCTTTCTCTAGAAAAATAAAACTTAATAAACACAATGTTATGGGTAAACTTTTGTTTAAGAAATTTTTGTCGCTTTATCACATGACTGATTTTTACAATCTTATTCAGACTTTAGAACAAACTTATACACACCTTACTAAATCAATCAGATATCTAACAAAAGTACTCATGAATGAGTAATCCCATATAAAATTTACTTCAGTTATTTATCAAAATATTAGAGAAATGTAGTGAACAGTGTAAACCATTTTTTTTGTTAAAGGAAAAGTCCTAGAACCAAGGCATATTAGACATTTTATAGACATTAATATTTTATTAGATTTTTGAGCAGCTAGACAAACTTGTAAGCTTAAATTTAAAGACATTTATTGTTATTTGTTTATCCAAATTTAAAGTGAACCATTTAAATCACGTGAATTAAAGATCTTTGAATCCACTTTTTAAAATTTGTTTTTATGAGTGCTCCTTTTTTTAATGATCACTCCTTATATATGTTAATTTGTATATCATATATATGATATACAGACATATGGATATATCGACATACAACACATAACAAAAGTGTGCACAAATAATAATAGTAAAAGCCTTGTAGCTTTTCGCAGGTGAAATCTCCATTGCAATAGAACTCCACTGTTGGTCAAAGATAGAACTGATGAGAAAAATATTAGCCTAGTTCTGTAGGATCAAAATAATGAGCTCAAAAAAATACAGAATCTAAGGAAAAAAATGAGAGTCCTAGAAAAAATGACTGGCCAGTAATTAGTAAATACCATACAAGTTACCTTTTTTTTTCCCACTGAGACATCAGATCAGTCTCCTACTGAGCTTGCAGACTTCCTTCATTTGCATTTCAACATAAGTCCTGGCTGAGTTCTGGAAGGAGCTGGACAAAACTGCTATTCTGAGCAGACACCTCAGGCCTAAGGCACTTTAACCATAATTTTCAGGTGACGTTGTTGAAAATTATGATACAATTTTAAGATACAATTCACAAAATTTTATACCTTAACATCTTGTTTTGTCAACAGATACCATACTATGATTTACTATCCTTGTCCAAATTAATGCACTGATACACACTGTGACATTTTTCCAGGCTACCCAATTAAAAATTGGTGAAAAAACAGACTGAATGATTGGGAAGTTACTTGCCAACTTGGAAGTAGAATTCTTTAGTTTTCCATTTTAAGTATTTAAGTTCTCTGGCATGAATTATCTGAAATCAGAAACTAAAAAATTACCTAAACCCGACTTTTAACTGCAAGATTGTGCAATGCTTCAAAAACCCATTCAGATACCATATTGTTACAATAAAACATCATCATTTAGACACACATTCAGCTAAGATCATTCCCAAGAAACAATTTATAATATCAACACATTATTGCATATGTCTTAAGTGGCCAGAAACAAAGACAGAAGACAGACAGAAAGGAGCTCCAGACTATGGCTGACAGGACAGAAGCCTTTAAAACAGGAGATAAGAGAAAAATCTCCTACACCAGTGGCACGATAGATGTCCCCACAAGGGCATCAGATGTTCTCACAGAGGGACAACCTGAAATGTAATATCAAAGGTCTCCATGGTGACTTTACTGCATTTAGTGTCTCCTTTTTCTTTTTCTCTTTTTTAAGAAGACAGAGGTGGCATAATACTTACAGTGCAGGGAAGGAAGGAGGGAATTCACTGAAGCAACAGGACTTCGGCAGCTGCTGGGAGTCCCTCAGTCCCGTCTTTTACTTACAGGATTAGCTCCTCTGGTTCAGTTCCACCCCAAGCACGCTGAATCTCCTAACATTTCAGTAGTCAGCTCTCAAAAATTCCGGGGTCAGGGGGGGTATCAAAATTCGTAACTTAAATTTCAGTTCCGGACCTTGAAACCAATTAATACCAATTTAATATAAGGACAGGGTTTGAGAAAAAGTAAAAGGGAGGTTTACTGCTTTGCTAACAAAGGAGAAAAACAGGGGGCTCTGTCCAAAGTTCTGACTCTCTTGATCTGGAGGGACAAGGGGTTTTAAAGGAGTTTCACTTGTTAACCTGGGAGATACTCAGTTATTAGGTCCCCAGCAGGCATTGCCCTCTGCAGTGGGTGTGCTCCAGACAGCCAGCTAGGGGCTTCTCTCATCCTGCTTAACAAAGGGGGGTATAGTGCATCACATTTCTTTAAAACACAGTCCAAAGGGGTGTCAGGCTTACATGTTTTATTACCCATTTTCACGTCCAATATCCTTAAGTTTTTACCACAGAAATCACACAACAAAACGCACAAAAACAAACAAATAAAAAACATTTAGAACACAGAACAAAACACACAAAAACAGAAACTCGGCGAATAAACAGAAAACCAGAGGAGCAATGCAGCGTCTTGCTAAAGCTCCGGGGTAGGAGCTCCTGCGTGCCAGTCCGCACCTCTCTACACTTTCAGAGGTATTCCCTACAGAACAGAACAGAGGAAAGAAGGATTCCTATTACTGTCCCAGACAGGAGTATATGTGAGACTTCCCAGGCCACCTCTCTGTCATCAGAAGAGTACTCCCTTAACCGGATATCAGATGTTTTAAAGGCGCCTCTTACCTATGAAGGCCTCCTCCACCAGGTGCTTTATAATAGTTTTAGTGCGATGGTTCACTGCAGTGATCCACCGAGTGAAGGCTCATTCCAAGGCCTTGGAACTTGGCTCTCCAGCCCGGAGTCCTGGAGGATAGGCCAGCTTCAGAATTTCCAGCAGTCTGGCTTTGTGATCTGGTCGGGTCATATTGCTGGGGAACTCCAAAATGTTAGTCCAGGACACAAGAAAAGACCACTGACTCCAATTAAAATCAAATTAAGGCAAGCTTAATATTTCAACCAGCCGGGCTGCCTCTCCCTCTCAAAATGGCGGGAACAAGACAGCAACCCCACCTTTCCTACAGCCCAGCTTTATAGCCCAGAAAGTTACACAAAAGGGGGGTTACAGAAAACAGAACTTTGACAAGCATCACACTAATTGTAGTTTACATTTTTTTTTCTGGCCCCAGCATCAGAAATTATGAGGACCATTAGAGCCTCAGAGAGGGTCGTTGTCTGGCCAGGGAAGGCGAATATTTATGAGGTGTCATTAAAGTTTCAGAGAGGGCTATTATCTGGTCAGAGATCCAGGCTTGGGTGAGTTCAAAACATGGTCAGGCATTCTAAGCAGGTTAAGAATTTGCAGTAATTTATAGTAAAGCAAAAATTATCTTTTCATGGCTTTGTGGCAAGATGGCGCACAATTTTAATGAAAGATCATGTTGGGTGATCAACCCTGTCCCTTACTTTTGGAAAATCCTCTACCACCTCCAAGGTTGTGAACTCCTGAGCATTTTCCATTCCAGATATGTATTCACAGAATTTCTAACTCTTCTTCTCTAATTGTGTCTTACTTGGGGCGAAGGTAATGTCAAGCCATTGTTCTGGATGAGAGTGGGAAGAATATTGTGCAGCACATAATTGCATACACATTGGATTCACTTTCCAATTTTCCAATTGAAATACTGAATTCCTAACAATAACCCATACCCTTCTAGATGCTAACTACAAATACTAATATGATGGAGAATAATAACCCAAACGGAATTGAAATACAAGCAGTTCAGAGGAGGCATGGTGTATACTGGACTTGCCTTTTGCAAGATAAATGGTAGGTGTTATAAATCTAGTCATTTTTTAATTGAAATTGTTTTATATGTGTATTAAAGTTAACAAATATGTGAATTCCTATCTCCCTTTCGCTGTAACCTATTCAGCACATTAATTTTTATATGCACATATAGAATCCTACCTGATATCACATGTACATTTTTGTGAGGTGCCTGACATTGCAGATACAAATTGTGAGAAGAGATCACTCCACCTAAACGCTGTTGGAACTGAAAATTCAAGCGAATGGTGAGCTTCCTAGTTGAATAACATTATACATAAATCCATGTTCGGTAAAATGAATATTTTTGGATCTGTGGATGATATATTTTTCATGGTGAAATTCGATTGGCATATATAATTCTACTTTTGAATGTCTTTGTTTGTGTGTGTGTGTATATATATATATATATATATATATATATATATATATATATATATATATATATAATAAATCTCCAGATTTTTCAAAATATGAAATATATGTGTCTTATATACACTCCCTAAATTCATTAATGTTCATGTATGTGGATTAATATTCAACTTTTCACAAGATTATTCTCAGAAATATTCATCCACCTGAAATACATATTTGTTTTCTAGTACTGAAAACTAACTTCAGTGAAAGGTGCAAACAAATCCTAGTATTTCTACATTAACTGACCTAGTTTAACATCAATGCAAGTAGATTCCTATGGGACATGATGTGTATTTTGACATTAATTATTATTCAACACTGGTACATTACTATTTCTTCAGTTTATGCACATCATAGGATATATATTTCATCCACTACTTAGCAAATTTGTAGGCATTTGTTTCACTTTCAATCACTTCTTGCTCCAGAACACATGTATTTCCCTATGTTTCTTGACTGGTCTTTTCATGAGACTTTTTTTCAAATATATTATTTTCGATTTCCATGATCAATTTTTAAGAAAAACTCACACACCCTTCATGATTAAACATAACCCTAAGATGACCATTAGATATATAACTGGTTGGAATGATTGATTGTGTATCATTATAACATTTCTTATATATTTTCAGATATCCATTCAATCAATTATTTAAAGTGGATCCAGTTATATTATTTATTCCCAGTATGGTCTATTCATGCGTTATTGCTATATTCATAGACAGAGGGTATACCTATTTGTACCCCAATACAAATTTATATGTCTTCAAAATATTGCTCCTGGAAATGGTGGAAGAAATACTCATGTCACGTGATATACATATACATTTTATCACAGAAATATTCTGGACACAAAAAGCAAAGGTCACACTTTCAATTGTACCAAAGCCTAAATGGAAAGTGAGCATGGATTACTAAAAACATCAATGTCCAGGTTGCCTAATGCTCTCAAATGTCAATCCTATTGGTGACTACATATTTGTTTCTTCCTAAGATTATATATTCAACCTCAAGCCTGTTGAAAATGTCTAATCCTATCACTCACTTTGTACTTTGCTTGATTTCCTAATGTCTTTATTGATATCTGCTTTCCCTCATATTTTCCCCAGTTCATCTTTATGACTGACTCTTCACATGTGCTGACATTTATACTCACTCTCTAACCCAAACCCTATTGCTAAAGAACTTTTTGTCCAAATCCTATACTCACTCTTCATTCTAAACCTAACGACTACCTTCCTCATCGTACCGAATATCGCTTTTTGACTGGATGTTCTCTTCAACATTCAATCATCCAAGTTACAAGGTCCTATGCCATTGTATATTGATTTATCTGAGACAACGTTGCAGCACATAACTCAAAGCTAAGTATACTATTTAAGGGTCCAATTCCCTTCTGGGCTTCAAATCTTTCCTAATTTTCTGCTTTCATACTTATATTTCACCTATATAGTCTTGTGAATATCGAAGGTTGCCAATACCATTATTCATCTCGCAAAATGATTTGTAACCCAAATCAAACATGTTATTAACCCTAAAAATACACTGTTCCCTCAATATAACTTACAGAATAGCAGGGACAGAGTTGGTCTTACAATATAGGAATGTAGGTGATCTTCCCCCTTCTGAGAACCTCAAAGATCCATGGAGAAATGATCCTTGGAGAAGATTTATGCAGCTATGTAGGACCTGAGAGAGCAAGAGAAATATTCCATGGCAAACAACCTGGTCAGGATGAATTGATGGGTCTAAATCAGCCTCTCTCTTCTTATTGTAGAGAAGTTGGAAAAAACCAGGCCTGTGTGGAGAGCTGTTCCCGGGTGCCTAAGGTTGATATTCCATTCTAACTTCTGAATGTGTCACAGGATGTTGGGGCAGCCTCCATCTCATGGGAACCTTGGAAGCAACTGTTAGGACAAAGTGGTTTTCAAGGCAGTGACCTCATTCAGTTCCTGAAGGAAGTGACCTCTCCTCAATTCCTTGGTGATGGAATTCTCTGAACTTGGGATCCAGGAAGCCAGGCACCCAGAGCCAGACCCAGTCCTAGTCCCATTGGGCTAACTTGTTTGCTTTTCCCAAGGACAGAGTCAGTCTTTCTTGGTACCTACTGATGTGAGGATGGCCAAATGCCAGCAGAGCTCTGAAGAGGAACCTTCCCTGAGAAAGCAGGTAGTGGCTCACCGCTGTCTCCTGACAACTTCACAGAGTTGGCCAAGGAGACCAGATCTGAGACAGGATAGGCCATTTCGGGGGAACATAATATGGCCCACCAGTCAGAAGACACTCTGGATAGTCACAGACCTACTTGGGGGAAGGAGGTGGCTTTGCCGTTGTGGGTGTGAGTTTGTGGGTTTTTTCTCATGTTCTCAGAATAGGTAGGAAAGGCGTTTTTTTTTTTTTTTTTTTTTGGTGTGGAGTGGACTGTTTCTAGTAAGTCCTTTGACATTGTGAGTGTTTCTATGTCTGTGTATCCCACTGTATCCGTGGTTGTAGACATTAGAAAAGAGAATGCATCAATGGATTTGTTTTCTCTAGTAGAAAGCTTCCCCACATTAATACTGCCCAATTGATTAATGGACTTCACTTTGCCTTATGGATGGGCAACACTTACTGTCTTCTTAAGTTACTCTTTTCTTCGTGAATTCTGGCCACTCTACAGAATAGGCTCATGGTTTTTTGTCCCAGATATGTAACACCACAAGGCTCTGTGAAATGGCCATGTACTGGATAGCTGAAGAGAATGAGAGCATCTCAGAAAACTCAGATATCAGTGTGACCAGTAAAGTCTCAGTGAAGAAACCCTTCTTGGACCATTTGCTTACTTCTGATTCAATTATCCTGAATGTCAGGAAGGTCTTTGCCTCATGCCAACCCTTTGTGAAGCCTGAAGAAAACTGTTTTCATATGGAAATGAATGGGCTTCACCTGTGGCTCTTGCTTAATTGCTTTGGAATGGGATGTGTCTGAATCAGTCTCTGGTCCTTGTGTGAGGCTGTGACTTAGATTCTCAGCACCCAATGGATCTAAAGAAAAATCCCATGTGCTTCCCAAACCGAAATGGCCAAAAGAAAAGTCATTGTGGATGAATTTTTTTTGCCTTCTTGTTTTAGGTTCCTGACCTCCATCAAGTGAGAATAGGGATCCTTTGCATTAAATGAGTTCTTCAAATCCCTGCAGAGGCTAGCCCATATGTGCTTGGGTTTTCTCATGACTCCAAATCACATAAAGAATCCATACCTCACAGCCAGTAGGCCTCAAATTGGAGAAGCGGAACACTTTAACAGCAGGAATATTTGATCACTCCTGGTTCACAGGAGGAGTGTCCAGGCCACCATGATTTTAGGCAAATGAGGGGCAAGTGAGCTTATTTTGGACACTTTCTTAGGCTGTGCCACTCATAGAAATCTCCAGCCAGAGGTTATGATGAGTGTCTTTATGGAAGAAGATAAGGGCCCTGTGGGAGTGTTTTGATTTTAATTGTGGTTATTTTTGTGGTGGTTGGAAGGAATGAATGGGTCCACCTGGGCTTGAACTCTGGTGTGATTCCCCTTAGAGACTGAGTTCTGGAACTGAACTCAGAGAAGTATTGCCATGAATTGTGTTGGGATTTTAGAAGGACATGCATGAGACTCACCCATGGAAACTGAGATCTAGGCCCAGGGTGTCTTTCCACAAAACAATGGGAATCTCAGGCAGGATATCACATGATTTTATTCTGAAAGATTGGCAGGTATAGTTGAGAGTCAAAACACACATGGACCTCACATTGTAGACCTCAATTTGCCTGGCTTCATGTGACCTTTTGGCAACTCTTTGAGAAGCCTTGCCTGTGAGTGTTCTCCAGAGCTTTCATTGAAATGAGCTTTCTCAACACTTAATGGTTCCTGAATGATTTGAAACCCACAGTGCCTCCAACTTAATCTTTGAAAAATGGCTAGATAAATACCATGAAATTTTTGAAATTCCCATGACCAGGTGGCACTGGAGAAACTTTGGAAGTCCTGTGGTTGATCATGTGTATACCAGAGAATGCCTTGTTTTACTGGGTTTTATGTAAATGGTGTAGAACAGAGATGCCAGTAATTAGTATCCTGCTGAGTAGTGGGCCTAGAGCAGTGATGGGCAGGTGTGTGATAAAACACCATGGTGGGGCCATGTGGATCGGCCATTGGCTTCCAAATGGATTATGACTGACATAGTGCAGAAATCAGACACTTATATGTAAAGGCATTTTTTATATGGAGAGGTTTCAGGGAAATGTTCAGAATCAGTTTACTATGGTTATTGGGGCAAGCTATGTGGGATAGAAGCCTGGTTGGTGCATTCTCCTGCAGACCCTGACCCACCACACGTGACAGAACTCCCTCCAGCACTGTATCCTAGTAGAACTCCTTGTATTTGGTGAAGCAAATACCAAATTCCCAGTGCAGCAGCAAGAAACACCACGAAAAGTGGAGGATGACCAAATGGTCTTCAGAGTCCACACGAGGAGACACTTAGCCTCCAGTGGCCACAGTTTACCTACAAAGAGAGAATTCAGCACTGCTGCCTCATGGTCATTGGAATATAAGAAACCATGTCTTCCAGGTCACATAGATGCAGAATCATCTTTGATGGTCTCACTACAAATGAAGTTAAAGCTCATGACAACAACATATATTTCAAGTGCCCAACCTCAGAGGCAGTTTGCCAAGAAGTCTTAGGCCAGCAGAGCTCCATGTTTGTGGAGTGTTTACCCTGTTCTTTACTTTTGGAAACTCCTCTACCACCTCCAAGGTTGTGAACTCCGGAGCATATTCCATTCCAGATATGTATTCACAGATTTTCACACTTTTCTACTCTAATTGTGTCTTACTTGGGGCCAAGCTAATATCAAGGCATTGTCCTGAATGTGAGTGGGAAGATTTTTGTGTAGCACATATTTACATACACATTCGATTCATTTTTCAATTTTCTATTTGAAATACTGAAGCCCTGAAACTAACACATACCCTACTATACTCTGACTAATAATTCTAATATGATGGTGAAAAATAACCCAAACAGAATAGAAATACAAGCAGTTCAGAGGAGGCATGGTGTATTGTTACAATTCCCTTTTGCATTATATAGTGTAGGAGTTATAAATCTAGTCAATTTTTTGTTGAAATAGTTCTACATGTGTTTTTAAATTTAAAAAATATGTGAATTCCGGTCTCCCTTTCTCTGTAGCCTATTCAGCACATGTATTTTTATATGCACATATAGAATTCTACCTGGTACCACACGTACATACTTGTGAGGTAACTGAATTGGCAGATGCAAATTGTGCTAAAGGATCACTCCTCCTAAATGCTGTTGGAACTGAAAATTCAACCTATGGGTGAGCTTCCTAGTTGAATATCATTATACATTAATCCATGTTCAGTAAAATGAATATTTTTCGATCTGTGGATTATATATATTTCATGATGAATTTCGATTGGCATATATATTGCTACTTTTTTTTCTTTTATTGATTGCTCAAAACATTACAAATCTCTTGACATATAATATTTCTTACATTAGTTTCAAGTGGCTTATGAACTCCCATTTTTAGCCCAAGTAGAGATTACAGAATCACATCGGTTACACATCCACATTTTTACATAATGCCCTATTAGGTACTGTTGTATTCTGCTACCTTTCCTATACTCTACTATCTCCCCTCCCCTCCCTTCTTATCTTCTCTTTTTCCCCCATCTACTGTAATTCATTTCACTCCATGTTTATTTTCCCATTCCACTCACAACAATATGTAATTTTGTGTAACAATGAGGGTCTCCCTCCATTACCATGCAATTTCCCTTTTCTCTCACTTACCCTCCCACCTCATGTCTCTGTTTAAAGTTAATGTTTTCTTCCTGCTATTGCTGCCTGATCTGTTCTTAGTTGCTGTCATTATATCAAAGAAGACATTTGGTATTTATTTTTTAGGGATTGGCTATCTTCACTAAGCATAATCTGCTCCAGTGCCATCCAATTTTCTGCAAATTTTATGATTTTGTCATTTGTTAGTGCTGCGTAATACTCCATAGTGTATAAATGCCACAGTTTTTTATCCATTCATCTATTGAAGGGCATCTGGGTTGGATCCATAGTGTATCAATTGTGAATTGTACTGCTATGAAAATCGATGTGGTAGTATACCTGTATTACTCTCTTTTAAGGTCTTCAGGGAATAGTCCGAGAAGGGCAATAGCTGAGTCAAATTGTGGTTCCATTCACAGCTTTCCCAGGAATCTCCATACTGCTTTCCAAATTGGCCACACCAGTTCACAGTCCCGCCAGCAATGTACAAGAGTATCTTTTACCCCACATCTTTGCCAGCACTTGTTGTTGTTTCACTTCATAATGGCTGCCAATTTACTGGAGTGAGATGGTATCTTAGGGTGATTTTGATTTGAATTTCTCTGACTGCTAGAAATGGTGAGCATTTTTTATGTACTTGTTGATTGATTGTATGTCCTCCTCTGAGAAGTGTCTGTTCAACTCCTTGACCCATTTGTTTATTGGGTTATTTGTTATCTTATTGTCTAATTTTTTGAGTTCTTTGTATATTCTGGATACTAGGGCTCTATCTGAAGTGTGAGGAGTAAAAATTTGTTCCCATGATGTATGCTCCTTATTTACCTCTCTTATTCTTTCTCTTGCTGAGAAAAAACTTTTCAGTTTATGTATTCCCATTTGTTGATTCTTGTTATTAACTCTTGTGCTATGGGTGTCCTATAAAGTTATTTGGAGCCCAACCCCATAATATGTAGATCAGAGCCAACTTTTTCTTCTATCAGACACAGAGTCTCTGATTTGATATCTAGCACCTTGATCCACTATGTGTTAACTTTTGTGCATGGCGACAGAAAGGAATTCAGTATCATTTTGTTGCATATGGATTTCCATTTTTCCCAACACCATTTGTTGAAGATGCTATATTTCCTCTATTGCATGCTTCTAGCTCCTTTATCAAATATAAGATAGTTGTAGCTTTTTCGATTAGTCTCTGTGTCCTCCATTCTGTACCAGTGGTCCACCCGCCTGTTTTGGTACCAGTACCATGATGCTTTTTTTTTGTTTTTTTTTTAATTAATTTTATTGTAGGTTGTTCAAAACATTACATAGTTCTTGATATATCATATTTCACACTTTGATTCAAGTGGGATATGAGCTCCCATTTTTACCCCATATACAGATTGCAGAATCACATCAATTGCACAACCATTGATTTACATATTGCCATTCTGGTGACTGTTGTATTCTGCTGCCTTTCCTATCCTCTACTATGCCCCCTCCCTCTCCCCTCCCCTCTTCTCTCTCTACCCCCACTACTGTAATTTATTTCTCCCCCTTATATTTTTCCTCCTTCCCCCTCACTTCCTCTTGTATGTTATTTTCTATACCCCTGAGGGTCTCCTTCCATTTACATGCAATTTCCCTTCTCTCTCCCTTTCCCTCCCACCTCTCATCCCTGTTTAATGTTAATCTTCTTCTCATGCTCTTCGTCCCTACTCTGTTCTTAGTTACACTCCTTATATCAAAGAAGACCTTTGGCATTTGTTTTTAAGGGATTGGCTAGCTTCACTTAGCATAACCTGCTCTTATGCCATCCATTTCGCTCCAAGTTCTATGATTTTGTCATTTCTTAATGCAGAGTAATACTCCATTGTGTATAAATGCCACATTTTGTTTATCCATTCTTCTATTGAAGGGCATCTAGGTTGGTTCCACAGTCTTGCTATTGTGAATTGTGCTGCTATGAACATGGATGTAGCAGTGTCCCTATAGTGTGCTCTTTTTAGGTCTTTAGGGAATTGACCGAGTAGGGGAATAGCTGGATGAAATGGTGGTTCCATTCCGAGCTTTCCAAGAAATCTCCATACTGCTTTCCAAATTGGCCGCACCAATTTGCAGTCCCACCAGTAATGTACAAGAGTACCATTTTCCCGACATCCTCGCCAGCACTTGTTGTTGTTTGACTTCCTAATGGCTTCCAATCTTACTGGAGTGAGATGGTATCTTAGGGTAGTTTTGATTTGCATTTCTCTGACTGCTAGAGATGGTGAGCATTTTTTCATATAATTGTTGATTGATTGTATGTCCTCCTTTGAGAAATTTCTGTTCAGGTCTTTGGCCCATTTGTTGATTGGGTTATTTGTTATCTCATTGTCTAATTTTTTTAGTTCTTTGTATATTCTGGATATTAGGGCTCTGTCTGAAGTGTGAGGAGTAAAGATTTGTTCCCAGGACGTAGGCTCAATATTTACCTCTCTTATTGTTGCTTTTGCTGAGAAAAAAACTTTTTAGTTTGAGTAAGTCCCATTTGTTGATTCTAGTTATTAACTCTTGTGCTATGGGTGTCCTATTGAGGAATTTGGAGCCCGACCCCACAGTATGTATATCATAGCCAAATTTTTCTTCTATCAGACGCCATGTCTCTGATTTGATATCAAGTTCCTTGATCCACTTTGAGTTAACTTTTGTGCATGGCGAGAGAAAGGGATTCAGTTTCATTTTGTTGCATATGGATTTCCAGTTTTCCCAACACCATTTGTTGAAGATGCTAGCCTTCTTCCATTGCATGCTTTTAGCCTCTTTCTCAAATATAAGATAGTTGTAGATTTGTGGATTGGTTTCTGTGTCCTCTATTCTGTACCATTGGTCCAACCGCCTGTTTTGGTACCAGTACCATGCTGTTTTGTTACTATTGCACTGTAGTATAGTTTGAAGTCTGGTATAGCTATACCGCCTGATTCACACTTCCTGCTTAGCAATGTTTTTGCTATTCTGGGTCTTTTATTTTTCCATATGAATTTCATGATTGCTTTCTCGATTTCTACAAGAAATGCCATTGGGATTTTGATTGGCATTGCATTAAACCTATTGAGAACTTTTGGTAATATCGCCATTTTGATGATGTTAGTTCTACCCATCCATGAGCAGGGTATATTTTTCCATCTTCAAAGATCTTCTTCAATTCTCTCTTTAGGGTTCTGTAGTTTTCATTGTATAAGTCTTATACCTCTTTTGTTAGGTTGATTCCCAAGTATTTTTTTTTTTTCTGAGGATATTGTGAATGGGGTGGTTGTCCTCATTTCCATTTCAGAGGATTTGTCACTGATATACAGGAATGCCTTTGATTTATGCGTGTTGATTTTATATCCTGCCACTTTGCTGAATTCATTTATTAGCTCTAATAGTTTCTTTGTAGACCCTTTTGGCTCTGCTAAGTATAGAATCATGTCATCTGCAAATAGTGATAATTTGAGTTCTTCTTTTCCTATTTTTATGCCTTTAAATTCTTTCGTCTGTCTAATTGCTCTGGCCAGTGATTCGAGAACTATGTTGAACAGAAGTGCTGAGAGCGGGCATCCCTGTCTTTTTCCAGATTTTAGAGGGAATGCCTTCAGTTTTTCTCCATTCAGAATGATGCCAGCCTGAGGCTTAGCATAGATTGCTTTTATAATATTGAGGTATGTTCCTGTTATCCCTAGTTTTTCTAGAGTTTTGAACATAAAGGGATGCTGTACTTTGTCGAATGCTTTTTCCGCATCTATCAAGATGATCATATGGTTCTTATTTTTAAGCCTATTGATGTGGTGAATAACATTTATTGATTTCCGTATATTGAACCAACCTTGCATCCCAGGGATAAATCCTACCTGATCATGGTGCACAATTTTTTTGATATGTTTTTGTATCCAGTTTGCCAGAAGTTTATTGAGGATTTTTGCATCTAGGTTCATTAGAGATATTGGTCTGTAGTTTTCTTTCTTTAGAGTGTCTTTGTCTGGTTTAGGAATCAGGGTGATGTTCGCCTCTTAGAATGAATTTGGAAGTTCTCCCTCTTTTTCATTTTCTTGAAGTAGCTTGAAAAGTATTGGTATTATTTCCTCTTTAAAGGTTTTGTAAAACTCTGCTGTATACCCATCCGGTCCTGGGCTTTTCTTAGTTGGTAGTCTTTTGATGGTTTCTTCTATTTCCTCAATTGATATTGATCTGTTTAGGTTGTCAATATCCTCCTGACTCAATCTGGGCAAATCATATGACTTAAGAAATTTATCGATGCCTTCACTATCTTCTATTTTATTGGTGTGTAAGGATTCAAAATAATTTCTGATAATCTTCTGTATTTCTGAAGTGTCTGTTGTGACATTGTCTTTTTCATCCCGTATGCTAGTAATTTGAGTTCTCTCTCTTCTTCTCTTCGTTAGCGTGGCTAAGGGTCAGTCAATTTAATTTATTTTTTCAAGGAACCAACTTTTAGTTTTGTCAATTTTTTCAATTGTTTCTTTTGTTTCGATTTCATTAATTTCAGCTCTGATTTTAATTATTTCTTGTCTTCTACTTTTTTGCTGTTGTTTTGCTCTTCTTTTTCTAGGACTTTGAGTTGAAGTATTAGATCATTTATTTGTTGGTTTTTTTCTTTTTTTAAGGAATGAACTCCAAGCAATAAATTTTCCTCTTATAACTGCTTTCAATGTGTCCCATAGATTCCGATATGTTCTGTCTTCGTTTTCATTTATCTCTAAGAATTTTTTAATTTCCTCCTTGATATCTTCTATAACCCATTGATCATTCAGTAACCTATTTTTCATTCTCCAAGTGATGCATGATTTTTCCTTACTTCTTTTATTGTTGATTTTCAATTTTATTCCATTATGTTCAGATAAGATGCATGGTATTATCTCTACTCCTTTATATTGCCTAAGAGTTGCCCTGTGAAATAATATATGATCTTTTTTTGAGAAGGATCCATGTGCTGCTGAGAAAAAAGTGTAACTGCTTGATCTTGGGTGGTATATTCTATATATGTCGATTTAGTCCAGGTTATTAATTATGTTATTGAGTTATATTGTTTCCTTATTCAACTTTTCTTTGGAAGATCTATCCAGTGGTGAGAGAGGTGTGTTGAAGTCTCCCATAATTATTGTATGGTGGTCTATTAGACTCTTGAACTCGAGAATAGTTTGTTTGAAGAACATAGCTGCACCATTGTTTGGGGCATATATATTTATGATTGTGATGTCTTGTTGGTGTATGATTCCCTTGAGCTGTATGTAGTGTCTTTCTTCATCCCTTTTGATTAACTTTGGCTTGAAATCTATTTTATTTGATATGAGTATGGACACTCCTGCTTGTTTCCAAAGTCCATATGAGTGATATGATTTTTCCCAACCTTTCACCTTCAGTCTATGTATGTCTTTTCCTATCAAATGCGTCTCCTGAAGACAGCATATTGTTTGGTCTTGTTTTGTGATCCATTCTACTAGCCTGTGTCTCTTAATTGGTGAGTTTAAGCCATTAACATTTAGGGTTATTATTGAGATATGTGTTGTTCTTCCAGCCATATTTGTTTATTTATGTTACTAAACATGGTTTGTTTTCCTATTTGATTATCCCCCCCCTTTACTGTACTCCCTCCCGCTGCTGGTTTTCATTGATATTTTCCATTTCCTCTTCCTGTAATATTTTGCCGAGGATGTTTTGAAGAGATGGTTTTCTAGCTGCAAATTCTTTTCACTTTTGTTTATCATGGAAGGTTTTAATTTCATCTTCCATACTGAAGCTTAATTTTGCTGGATACACAATTCTTGGTTGGAACCCATTTTCTTTCAGTGTTTGAAATATGTTATTCCTGGATCTTCTAGCTTTCAGAGTCTGTGTTTAAAGATCAGCTGTTATCCTGATAGGTTTAGCCCTAAATGTAATCTGCTTCCTTTCTCTTGTAGCTTTTAAAATTCTCTCCTTATTCTGTATGTTGGGCATCTTCATTATAATGTGTCTAGGTGTGGATCTGTTATGATTTTGCACATTCGGCATCCTGTAGGCTTCTAGGATTTGGGATTTTGTCTCATTCTTCAAGTCTGGGAAGTTTTCTCATATTATTTCATTGAATAGATTGCTCATTCCTTTTGTTTGGACCTCTATACCTTCCTGTATCCCAATGACTCTTAAGTTTGGTCTCTTTATGTTATCCCATATTCCTTGAAAGTTCTGCTCATGGTTTCTTAACAGCTTTGCTGAGCTGTCTATGTTCTTCTCCAGTTGAAATACTTTGTCTTCATTGTCTTATGTTCTATCTTCTAAGTGTTCTACTCTGCTGGTAGTATTCTCAATTGAGTTTTTAAGTTGGTTTATTGTTTCCTGCATTTCCAGGATTTCTGTTTGTTTGTTTTTTATAACCTCAATCTCGCTGTATAATTGATCTTTTGCTTCTTGGATTTGTTTATGTAATTCATTTTCGAAGTGGTTGAAGTGATCTTTCATTGTCTGATTTTGCTGTCTAATGTCTTTTTTGAGACTCCAGATTATCTGAAGCATCTATATCTTGAATCCTTTATCTGACATTCCATCTTCTGCAGATATTACCTCTTCTAAAGTTGAGTTGACCTGCATTGCTTGTGGTCCTTTCTTTCCTTGTCTTTTCATACTGATCGCGTTTCTTTCTGCTTGGTGAAACTGTTGTGTTATTGATTTTTCCCCCTATATATTTATATTGCTCTTGTATAGTTGCAAAGTTTCCCTCGCAGGCTTTGGCGGTGGTTCTGCCCCTCCTCCAATTGGGGCAATGTGCCTACCACGCCGGCAGGTCGCTGTGCCTGCACTTTCGGTGGGCCTGTTCTTTCGGTGGTCACAGGTCCGCCTATCTTGCAGGCGTGAGCAGCGGCTCTGCCCCTCCGCTGGCTGCTAGGCCTGTTCTGTCTGTCGTTTGCAGGTCTGTCTACCTAACAGGCGCTGGTGGCGGCCCTGCCCCTCCTCCAACCGGGGTGATGTGTCAGACGGGCAACTGGGCCTGTTTTGTCAGTGGTCACGGTACCGCCTACCTTGCAGGTGCGTGGGGCAACAGTGCCCCTCCGCAGGTTCTGGGCCTGACCTGCCGGTGGGTCGCAGGTCATTCATTTTTTAGTTCTAGTAGTTTTTGTAGACCCTTTTGTGTCTTCTATGTTTAGAATAATGTCACCCGAAAATAGTGATAATTTACGTTCTTATTTTCCTATTTTTATGCCTTTTATTTCTTTAGTCTGTCTAATTGCTCTGGCCAGTGTTTTGAGAACTATATGGAATAGAAGTGGTGAGAGAGGGTATCCCTGTCTTGTTCCAGATTTTAGAGGAAATGCCTTCAATTTTTCTGCATTCATAATGATGCTAGCTGAGGCTTTGCATAGATAGCTTTTACAATGTCGAGGTAATTTCCTGTTATCCCTAGTTTTTCTAATGTTTTGAACATAAAGGGATGCTGTACTTTGTCAAGTGCTTTTTTTGCTTCTAACGAGATGATCATATGGTTCTTATCTTTAAGTCTATTGATGTGGTGAATAACATTTATTGATTTCCGTATATTGAACCATCGTTGCATCCCAGGGATGAATCCTACTTGATCATGTTGCATAATTTTTTTGATGTGCCTTTGTATTCGATTCGCCAGAATTTTATTGAGGATTTTTGCATGTAGGTTCATCAGATATATTGGTCTGTAGTTTTCTTTCTTTGAGGTGTCTTTTTCTGATTTCAGAATCAGCGTGATGTTGGCCTCATAGAATGAATTTGGCAGAGCTCCCTCTTTTTCTCTATCCTGAAATAACTTGAAAAGTATTGGTATTAAATCTTCTTTAAATGTTTTGTAAAACTCCGCTGTATAGCCATCCGTTCCTGGGCTTTTCTTGGTTGGTAGTCTTTTGATTGCTTCTTCTGTTTCATCCATTGACATTGGTCTGTTTAAATTGTGTGTATCCTCCTGACTCAGTCTGGGCAAATCATATGACTTAAGAAATTTGTTGATGTCTTCACTATATTCTATTTTATTGGAATATAGGTTTTCCAAATAATTTCTAATTGTCTTCTGTATTTCGGAAGCATCTGTTGTAATATAGCCTTTTTCATCCCATATGTTAGTAATTTGAGTTCTCTCTCTTCTTCTCTTCATTAGCATGGCTAAGGGTCTGTCGAACATATATATTTTTTCAAAGAACCAGCTTTTAGTTTTGTTAATTTTTTCAATAGTTTCTTTTGTTTCAATTTCGTTGATTTCTACTCTGATTTTAATTATTTCTTGCCTTCTGCTACATTTTCTGTTGTTTTGCTCTTCCTTTTCTAGGGCTTTGAGTTAAAGTGTGAGCTCATTTATTTGTTCGGTTTTACTTTTTTTCAGGAATGACCTCCAGGAAATGAATTTCCCTCTTAAAACTGCTTTCATTGTGTCCCATAGATTCCGATATGTTGCGTCTGTATTTTCATGTATCTCTAAGAATTTTTTGATTTCCTCCTTTACATCTTCTCTAACCCACTGATCATTCAGTAACATATTGTTCATTTTCCATGTGATGTAGGATTTTTCCTTCCTTCTTTTATCATTGATTTCCAGTTTCATTCCATTATGATCAGATAAAATGCATGGTATTATCTCCACACCTTTATATTTACTGAGGGTTGCCCTATGGCATAATATATGGTCTATTTTTGAGAAGGATCCACGTGCTACTGAGAAAAAAGTATATCCACTTGATGATGGTTGATATATTCTATATATGTCAGTTACATGTAGGTTATTGATTGTGATATTGAGTTCTATACTTTCTTTACTCAACTTTTGTTTGGAGGATCTGTCCAATGGTGAGAGAGGTGTGTTGAAGTCTCCCATAATTATTGTGTTGTGGTCTATTTCATTCTGGAACTTGAGGAGAATTTGTTTTTTGAACGTTGCAGCACCATTATTTGGTGCATAAATATTGATAATTTTTATGTTTTGTTGGTGAATGGTTCCTTTTTAACAGTATATAATGTCCTTTCTTATCCCTTTTGATTAAATTAGTCTTGAAGTCGATTTTATTCGATATGAGGATGGCCACCCCTGCTTGCTTACGAGGACCATTGCATGGTATATTTTTTCCAAAACTGCACCTTCAGCCTGTATGTCTTTTCCATTCAGATGTGACTCCTGGAGGCAACATATTGTTGGATTCGTTTTTAATCCAAGTTTCCAGCCTATGTCGCGTTATTGGAGAGTTTAAGCCATTAACATTTAGAGTCACTATTAATATATGGTTTGTACTGCCACCCATAATTGATGATTCTTCTTTTTTTTTTAATTTAGTTTGTTTCTCCATGATTAGCTTTTCCCCCACCCTCTGTCATTACTGAGGCACTTCCCACTGATGGTTTTGGTTGTTGATTTTCATTTCTTCTTCGTGTATTGTTTTGCTCAAGATGCTTTGCAATGCTGCTTTTCTGGCTACAAATTCTTTTAGCTTTTGTTTATCATGAAATATTTTTATTTCATTGTCATACCTGAAGCTTAATTTTGCTGGATACAGAATTTTTGGTTAGCATTCATTGTCTTTCAGTGTTTGAAATACGTTGTTCAAGGATCTTCTCGCTTTCAGCGACTGTGATGAAAAATCCCTTCTCAACCTTATTGGTTTACCCCTTAATGTAATCTGCCTCCTTTCTCTTAGAGCTTTTAATATTTTCTCTTTGTTTTGTATATTGGATATCTTCATAACGATGTGTCTTGGTGTTGATCTACTGTGATTTTGTGTGCTCGGTGTCCTGTAAGCATGTCCAATTTGTATATCCGTTTACTTTGTATTTCTGGGAATATTTCTGTAATTATTTCATTCAATAGATTACTCATTTCATTGGTTTGAATCTGTGTACCTATCCAGATGACTCATAAATTTGTTTTTTTATGTTATCCCATATCTCTTGGATGTTTTACTCATGATTTTTTACCAGCCTTTCTGTGTTGGCTAGATTCATTTCAAGATGATATATTTTGTCTTCATTATCGAACATTCTGTCTTCTACTTGCTCCACAGTGTTAGTGATACTCTTAATTGACTTTTTAATTTGGTTTATCGTTTCCTTCATTTCTAGAATTATTGTTTGATTTTTTTATAATCTCTATCTCCTGATAAAGATTCATAACTTCTTCTTTTATCTGTTTTTGTAATTCATTTTCAATGTGTTCTTTCACTGTTTGGATTTGCTGTCTCGTATCCTCTTTAAGTTTCCATTCCATCTGTCTAAGGTATTCCTTGAGTTCTTTATATGACCATTTTTCTGATGACTATAGGTCCTCCTGAATATTTAGGCTGTCCTTCATTGTTTGTACTTATTTTCTTCCTTGATTTTTTGTGCTGCTCATGTTACTTCTTGCTCTGTTTCACTGCTGAGTTACTGTTTACTCTTATAATTTTATTTGATGCTTGGGAGGAAAGATATTAGAAGGAAAGGGAAGAAGTCACTAAAGAGAATGAGAGTAGGCAGGTAGAATTAAAGGAAGGGGAAATAAGAAAATTGAAAAGAAACAATAAGACAAAAGAAAAAAAATAGAAAAGAAAGAAAGAAAGAAAAAAATTTAAAAATAATGATCATTTAAAAATTGAATATTAAAATTTAAAATAATAATAATAATAATAAAATAAAAATATTTTAAAAATGAAAACATTTTAAAACGTTAAAGTACAACAACAACAAAAAAAATGAATTCACATAAAGAATCTAAATGCCACACTCATTAGGCCTCAAGTTGGAGAAGCAGAGCAGTATTAAGGGCAGGCCTATTTTTTCACTTCTGTTTCACAGGAAGGGATTCCAGGCCACCCTGATTTTAGGCAAATGAGGGGCAAGGGAGCTTATTTTGGACACGGACGTGGGCTGTGTACCTCATGGAAACCTCCAGCCAGAGGTTATGATGAGTGTCTACATGGAAGAAGATGAGGGCCATGTTGGGGTGTTTTGGTTTTAGCTGTGAACATTTGTATGGCGGTAGTCAGAGAACACTGGGTCCACCTGGGCTTGAACTCTTGTGTGATTCAACATAGAGACTGAGATCTGGAATTGACCTCAGAGAAGTATTGCCATGAATTGTGTTGGGATTTTAGAAGGCCATGCATGAGAGTCGCCCTTGGAAAGTGAGATCTAGGCCCAAGGTGGCTTTCCACAGAGCAAAGGGATTCTCAGCCAGGATATCACATGATTTTCTTCTGAAAGACTTGGCAGCCATAGTTGAGAGTCAAAGGCTCATGGACCTCACATTGTAGACCTCAATGGGCCTGGCTTCATGTGACCTTTTGGCCACCCTGTGGGAAGCCTTGCCTCTGAGAGTTCTCCAGAGCTTTCATTGAAATGAGCTTACTCAACATTTAATGGTTAATGAATGAATTGAAACCCACAGTGCCTCCAACTTCATCCTTGAAAATTGGCCAGATAAAAACCATGAAATTTTTGAAATTCCCAAGACTAGGTGTCACAGGAGAACCTTTGGATGTCCTCTAGCTGATCATGAGAATACAAGACAATGCCTTTATTGACTGGTTTACATGAAAATGGTGTATAACAGAGATGCCAGTAAGTTGGAGCCTGCTGAGTAGTGTTCCTAGAGCCGTGGTGGGCAGGTGTGTGATAAAAAAATCTCTGGTGTTGCCATGTTTATCTGCCATTGGTGTCCAAATATCTTGTGACTGACATTTTGCAGCCAGTAGACCCTTATATGTAAAAGCATCTTGTTATATGGAGAGGTTTTAGGGCAATGTTCAGAATCAGGTTGCTATGGTCAATGGAGCAAGCTATGTGGGATAGAAGCCTGGTTGGTGCATTCTCCAACAGAACCCGACCCACCACAACTGACAGAATTCCCTACAGCACTGTGTCCCAGGTGAACGCTTTTTATTTCATGAAGCAAATACCACACTCCTAGTGCAACAGCAAGAAACACCATGAAGAGTGGAGGATGACCAAATGGCTTCACAGTCCACATGAGGAGACACTTGCCCTCAGTGGCCACAGTTTACCTACACAGAGAAAATTCAGCACTGCTGCCTCATGTTCATTGGAAAATAAGAAACCATGTCATCCATGTCACATAGATGCAGACCCAGCTTTGATGGTCTCACTACAAAGGAAGCTAATGCTCCTGACAACAAAATATATTTCAAGTGCCAACCTCAGAGGTAGTTTCTCCAGATGTTGGGCAGGCAGAGCTTCATGTTTGTGGAGTGTTCACCCTGTCCCTTACTTTTGGAAACTCCTCTACCACCTCCAAATTTGTGAACTCCTGATCATTTTCTATTCCAGATATGTATTCACAGATTTTCTAACTCTTCTCCTCTAATTGTGTCTTACATGGGGCGAAGGTAATGCCAAGGCATTGTTCTGAATGAGAGTGGGAAGATTTTTATGTAGCACATATTTGCATACACATTGGATACATTTTCCAATTTTCCATTCGAAATACTGAATCCCTGACACTAACAAATTTCCTTCTAGACTTTTACTTATAATCTTAATATGATGCAGAAAAATAACCCAGACAAAATAGAAATACAAGAGGTTCACAGGAGGTATGGTGTATAGTTGGATTTGCCTTTCGTATGATAAATGGTAGGTGTTATAAATCAAGCCAATTTTAATTGAAATAGTTCTCCATGTGTTTTAAAAGTTAACAAATATGTGAATAACTGTCTCCCTTTCTCTGTAGCCTATTCAGCACATGTATTTTTTATGCACATATTGAATTATACCTGGTATCAAACGTACATTTTGTGAGGTGGCTGACTTGGCAGATACAAATTGTAAGAAAAGATCACTCCTACTAAACGCTGTTGGAACTGAAAATTCAACATATGGGTCAGTTTTCTAGTTGTACAACATAAATTGATGTTCAGGAAAATGAAAGGAAAATGAATATTTTTGGATCTCTGGATGATATATTTTTCATGGTGAATTTCAATTGGCATACATAATGCTACTTTTTAATGTCTGTGTGTGTGTGTGTGTATATATATATATATGTATTCACTCTCCAGATTTTTCAAAATATGAAATGTATTTGTCTGATTATACACTCCCTAAATTCATTCATATTTATGTATGTGGATGTATAATCAACTTTTCACAAGTTTATTCTCAGAAATATTCATCCACCTGAAATACATATTTGTTTCCTAGTACTGAAAACTAACTTCAGGGGATCATATGATGACAGCGAAAGGAGTGCATCAACCCCATGTACAGCGTCACTGTGCAGGAGAATGACGAATTTCCAGCAAAATTTGGGTGGTCCTAAACCTAGTGGAAGTATTTCCATCTCACGAGGATCAGCTACGGGGCTCAAACGTGAGTGATTTGTCTGCATGGAGCATCATGCTGCTTATTCAGCAAATCGTTCTGCGGGTAGAGTCTGTGGCGCGTGCTGGGAAGCAATGAGATAGCAACACAAATATTCAGTGGTGCAGATTCTGTGGGCTCCTGCCATCTGTACAATCACTGTGCTCATTGCTGAATTCTGGGTTTGAGACCAGGGAAATACAAGGTCCAATTCGGTTTTCCACACCAGTCAGACCACAGAGGAAGCCAGGGGCCACCATCTTGGAGAGCTGACGTCACCATTCCTGTTTTCAACTGATAGCAGCTCATTCAGCTATAGAACAGGTAATCTCAGGCTGTCATTCGCCTGTGTCTCGGAGACAAATTACTCAGGCCTGCTCCTATCAGAACATACACCAAGCCCAGAGCGGCTGAATTCTGGCTCCTGGAACTGATCAGGCCCAGGGCTAAAGAACCTGCAGAAACTGCTTCTTGGTCTAGGTCTTGCTGAATACTGTGGAGGTAAATACCTACCGAGCCTTCATAGGCAGTGGCAACAGGATTGAGACGGGGCTTGTGAGGGCCGGTCAGGACTCACCTATTGCTTTGTTCATCCGGCAAAGGGAACGAAATGCTGCCATTCGCATGGGATACCAACATGTCAGAGATCTGAAGTCATCACAAAGTGGCGGAGGAGATAACTTCATCGATACCAGCGGTGAGAGAAACAGTTGGTCTCCTGGTAAAAAAAGTGAGTCACAAACACCTGAGTCTCTCTCACTCTGTCTTCAAGCTAGAGGGACAGAGCAGAGACACCGCTCACGCCCGGCACTGGCCCAGCGACCCGCAGGCGTGGTAGTCACGTCATCCCAATTGGAGTAGGGACAGAGCAGAGCCGCCGCCCGTGCCCGGAACAGGCCCATCGACCAGCAGGCTTGGTAGTCACGTCACCCCAATTGGAGTAGGGGCAGAGCAGAGCCACAGCCTATGCCCAGAACAGGCCCAATGACCCGCCGGTGTGGTAGACACGGCACCCCTATTGGAGTAGTGGCAGAGCAGAGCCTTCTCCCGTGCCCATTACAAGCCCATCGGCCCACCAGCATGGTTGTTAGGTCACCCCAATAGGAATAGGGGCAGAGCAGAGCCACCATCCATGCCCAGAACAGGCCCAGCAACCCGCCGGCGAGGTAGTCACATCACCCCAATTGGAGTAGGGGCAGAGCAGAGTGACCAACCTCGCCCACAACGTAGGCAACCGAACAGCGAAACAGGCCAAGTGGCCTGCGGGCACGGCAGACACATAACCCCATTTGGAGTAGGGGTAGAGCAGATCCACTGCCCGTGCCCACAAAATAGACAGACCTGCGACCGACCAGCAAAGAGGCTCAGCGTCCTGCCGGCATGGTAGACACGTCATCCCAATTTGAGTAAGGGCAGAGTAGAGCTGCCGCCCACACCTGCAAGGTAGGCAGACCTGCAATGGATCAGCAGAACAGGCCGAGGGGTCCGTGGGCGTTGTAGACACGTCACACCAAATGGAGGAGGGGCAGAGCAGAGCCACTGCCCGCGCCCGCATTGTAGACAGACCTGCGACCAACCAGCACAACAGGCCCAGCAGCCCGTCAGCGTGGTAGATAGATCACCCCAATTGGAGGAGCAGAACAGCCGCCCCCCGCTACTTCAAGGGAGACTTTTCAACCATACAAGAGCAATATAAGTATATAGGGGGAAAATTTCAAAAACACAACAGTTTCAACAAGCAGAGAGAAACGCGAGCAGTATGAAAAGACAAGGAAAGAAAGGACCACAAGCAATGCAGGTAAACACAATTTTAGAAGAGGTAATAGCTGCATCAGATGGAATGTCAGATAAAGAATTCAGGATACTCAGGCTTTAGATGATCTGGAGTCTCAAGGAAGACATTAGACAACAAAATCAGACAATTAAAGATCCCTTCGACAATGAATTACATAAACAAATCCAAGAAGCAAAAGATCAACTATATAGGGAGATAGAGGTTGTAAAAACAAACAGAAATCCTAGAATTGCAGGAAGCAATAAACCAACTTAAAAACTCAATTGAGAATACTACCAGCAGAGTAGAACACTTAGAACATAGAACATCAGACAATGAAGACAAAGTATTTCAACTTGAAAAGAACATAGACAGCTCAGCAAGACTGTTAAGAAACCACGAGCAGAACATCCAAGAAATATGGGATAACATAAAGAGGCCAAACTTAAGAGACATTGGGATACAGAAAGGTATAGAGGTTCAAACAAAAGGAATGAGCAACCTATTCGATGAAATAATACGAGATAACTTCCCAGACTTGATAAATAAAAAAGAATCCCAAGTCCTAGAAGCCTACAGAACGCCGAATGTGCAAAATCATAAGAGAGCCACAACTAGACACATTATAATGAAGATGCCCAACAAACAGAAAAAGGAGAGAATTTTAAAAGCTACAAGAGAAAGGAAGCAGATTACATTTAGGGGTAAACCAATCAGGATAACAGCTGATCTTTCAAAACAGACTCTGAAAGCTAGAAGATCCAGGAATAACATATTTCAAACACTGAAAGAAAATGGGTTCCAACCAAGAATTGTGTATCCAGCGAAAGTAAGCTTCAGGATGGAAGATGAAATTAAAACCTTCCACGATAAACAAAAGTGCAAAGAATTTGCAGCTAGAAAACCATCTCTTCAAAACATCCTCGGCAAAATATTACAGGAAGAGGAAATGGAAAATATCAATGAAAACCAACAGCGGGAGGGAGTACAGTAAAGGCTGGGGATAATCAAAGAGGAAAACAAACCATGTTTAGGAACATAAATAAACAAAAATCGCTGGAAGAACAACCCATATCTCAATAATAACCCTAAATGTTAATGGCTTAAACTCACCAATGAAGACACACTGGCTAGTAGAATTGAACAAAAAACAAGACCCAACAATATGCTGCCTACAGGGGACGCATTTGATAGGAAAATGCATACATAGACTGACGGTGAAAGTTTGGGAAAAATCATATCACTCATATGGACTTCGGAAACAAGCAGGAGAGTCCATACTCATATCAAATAAAATAGATTTTAAGCCAAAGTTAATTAAAAGGGATAAAGAGAGACACTACATACTGCTCAAGGGAACCATACACCAACAAGACACAGCAATCGTTAATATATATGCCCCGTACAATGGTGCAGCTATGTTCATCAAAGAAACTCTTCTCAATTTCAATAGTCTAATAGACCACAATACAGTAATCATGGGAGCCATGAACACACCTCTCTCACCACTGGACAGATCTTCCAAACAAAAGTTGAATAAGGAAACTATAGAACTCAATAACACAATTAATAACCTAGACTTATTTGAGATATGTAGAATATAACACCCAACATCAAGCAGTTACCTTTTTTCTCAGCAGCACATGTATCCTTGTAAAAAATAGATCATATATTATGTCACAGGGCAACTCTTAGACAATATAAAGGAGTACAGTTAATACCATGCATATTATCTGATCATAATGGAATGAAACTAAAAATCAATGATAAAAGAAGGAAGGAAAAATCATGCATCACTTGGAGAATGAACAATAGGTTACTGAGTGATCAATGGGTTATAGAAGACATCAATGAGGAAATTTAAAAATTCTTAGAAATAAATGAAAATGCAGACACAACATACCGGAATCTATGGGACACATTGAAAGCAGTTCTAAGAGGAAAATTCATTGCTTGGAGTTCATTCCTTAAAAAAAGAAACAACCAACAAATAAATGATCTCATACTTCATCTCAAAATCCTAGAAAAAGAAGACGAAAGCAACAGCAAATGAAGTAGAAGGCAAGAAATAATTAAAATCAAAGCTGAAATTAATGAAATTGAAACAAAAGAAACAATTGAAAAAACTTGACAAAAGTAGAAGTTGGTTCTTTGAAAAAATAAATAAAATTGACAGACCCTTAGAAATGATAACAAAGAGAAGAAGACAGAGAACTCAAATTACTAGAATAAGGGATTAAAAAAGAAATGTCACAACAGATATTTCAGAAATACAGAAGATAATCAGAAATTATTTTGAATCCTTATACTCCAATCAAATAGAAGACAGTGAAGGCATCGATAAATTTCTTAAGTCATATGATCTGCCCATATTGAGTCAGGAGGATATAGCAACATAAACAGACCAATATCAATTGAGGAAATAGAAGAAACCATCAAAACACTACCAACTTAGAAAAGCCCAGGACCGTATAGGTATACAGCAGAGTTTAACAAAACCTTTAAAGAGGAACGAATACCAATATTTTTCAAGGTATTTCAAGAAAGTGAAAAAGAGGGAGATCTTCCAAATTCATTCTACGAGGCCAACATCACCCTGATTATTACAGCAGACAAAGACACTTCAAAGAAAGAAAACTACAGACCAATATCTCTAATGAACCTACATGAAAAAATCCTCAATAAAATTCTGGCGAATTGGATACAAAAAAAATATCAAAAAAATTGTGAATCCTGATCAAGTAGAATTCATCCATGTGATGCAAGGCTGGTTCAATATACGGAAATCAATAAATGTTATTCACCACATCAATAGACTTAAAAATAAGAACCATATGATCATCTCGATAGATGCAAAAAAAGCATTCAATAAAGTACAGCATTCTGTTATGTTCAACACTCTAGAAAAACTAGTGATAAGAGGAACATACCTCAATATTGTAAAAGCAATCTATGCTAAGCCTCAGGCTAGCATCATTCTGAATGGAGAAAAATTGAAGGCATTCTCTCTAAAATCTGGAACAAGACAGGGATGCCCTCTCTCACCACTTCTGTTCAACATAGTTCTCGAAACACTGGCCAGAGCAATTAGACAGACGAAAGAAATAAAAGGCATAAAAATTGGAAAAGAAGTACTTAAATTATCACTATTGCAGATCACATGATTCTATATCTAGCAGTCCCAAAAGGGTCTACAAAGAAACTAATGGAGCTAATAAATGAATTCAGAAAAGTGGCAGGATATAAAATCAACATGCATAAATCAAAGGCATTCCTGCATATCAGCGACAAATCTTCTGAAATGGAAATGAGGACAACCACTCCATACACAATATCCTAAAAAAATAATAATAATAATTAGGAATCAACCTAACAAAAGATGTGAAAGTCTTATACAATGAAAACCACAGAACCCTAAAGAGAGAAATAGAAGAAGATCTTAGAAGATGTAAAAATATATCCTGTTCATGGATAGGCAGAACTAACATCATCAAAATGGTGATATTACCAAAAGTTCTCAATAGGTTTAATGCAATGCCAATCAAAATCCAAACGGCATTTCTTCTAGAAATAGAGAAAGCAATCATGGAATTCATATGGAAAAATAAAAGACACAGAATAAAAAAACAATACTAAGCAGGAAGTGTGAATCAGGCGGCCTAGTGATACCAGACTTCAAACTATACTACAGAGCAATAGTAACAAAAATAGCATGGTACTGGTACCAAAACAGGAGGGTGGACCAATTGTTCAGAATAGAGGACACAGAAACCAAGCCAGGAAACTACAACTATCTTATATTTGATGGAGGGGCTAAAAGCATGCAATGAAGGAATATAGCATCTGCAAAAAATGGTGCTGGGAAAACTTGGAATCCATGTGTAAAAAAATGAAACTGAATCCCTTTCCCTCGCCATGCCCAAAAGATAACTCAAAATGGATCATGGAGCTTGATATCAAATCAGAGACATGGAGTCTGATAGAAGAAAAAGTTGGCTACGATCTACATACTGTGGGGTTGGGCTCCAAATTCCTCAATAGGACACCCATAGCACAAGAGTTAATAACTACAATCAACAAATGGGACTTACTCAAACTAAAAAGGTTTTTCTCAGCAAAAGGAACAATAAGAGAGGTAAATAGGGAGCCTAAATCCTGGGAACAAATCTTTACTCCTCACACTTCAGATAGAGCCCTAATATTCAGAGTATACAAAGAACTGAAAAAAATAGACAATAAGATAACAAATAACCCAATAAACAAATGGGCCAAGAACCAGAACAGACACTTCTCAGAGAAGGACATACAATCAAAAAACAAGTACATGAAAAAATGCTCACCATCCCCAGCAGTCAGAGAAATGCAAATCAAAAGCACCCTAAGATACCATCTCATTCCAGTAAGATTGGCAGCCATTATGAAGTCAAACAACAACAAGTGCTGGTGAGGATGTGGAGAAACAGGTACACTTGTACATTATTGGAGGCACTGCTAATTGGTGCAGCCAATTTGTAAAGCATTATGGAGATTTCTTGGAAAGCTGGGAATGGAACTACCATTTGACCCAGCTATTCCTCTTCTCGGTCTACTCCCTAAAGACCTTAAAAGATCATGCTACAGGGACACTGCTACATTGATGTTCATAGCAGCACAATTCACAATAGCAAGACTGTGGAACCAACCTAGATGCCGTTCAATAGAAGAATGGATAAAAAAAATGTGGCATTTATACACAATGGAGTATTACTCTGCTTTAAAAAATGACAAAATCATAGAATTTGCAGGAAAATAGATGGCATTAGAGCAGATTATGCTAAGTGAAGCTAGCCAATCCCTAAAAAACAAATGCCAAATGCCTTCTTTGATAAAAGGAGAGTAACTACGAACAGAGTAGGGATGAAGAGCATGAGAAGAAGATTAGTATTAAATGGGGATGAGAGGTGGGAGAGAAAGGGATAGAGAAGAGAAATTGCATGGAAATGGAAGGAGACCCACAGGGTTATATAAAATTACATAAAAGAGGATGTGAGGGGAAAGGGAAAAATAATACAAAAAGGGAGAAATTTATTACAGTAGAGGGGGTAGAAAGAGAAGAGGGGAAGAGAGGGGAGAGGAGGAGGGATAGTAGAGGATAGGAAAGGCAGCAGAATACAATAGACACTAGTATGGCAATGTGTAAATCAATTGATGTGTAACTGATGTGATTCTGCAATCTGTATACGGGGTAAAAATGGGAGTTCATAACCCACTTGAATCAAAGTGTGAAATATGTTATATCAAGAAATATGTAATGTTTAGAACAACCATAAAAAAATTTAAAAAAAAGAAAACTAACTTCAGTGAATGAGGCACGCGAATCCTAATATTTCTACAGTAACTTACCAAGTTTAACATCAATGCAAGTAGATTCCAATGGGACATGATGTGTATTTTTACGTTAATTTTTATTCAAAACTGGTACATTACAATTTCATCAGTTTATGCACATCATAGGATATATATTTCATAAACAATTTAGCAAATTTATAGGCATTTGTTTCACTTTCAATCTCTTCCTGCTTCAGAACACATGTATTCCTCCATATTTCTTGACTGGTCTTTGCATGAGAATTCTTTCTGAACACATTATTTTCGATTTCCATAATCACTTTTGAAGCAAACTTCACACACACTTCATGATAAACCAAAACACTAATATTACCATTAGATGTATAACTGGTTGGAATGAATGAATGTATATCAATATAAGATTTATTGTATATTTTCAGATATCAATTCAATCCATTATTTAAAGGTGGAATCAGTTATATTATTTATTCGCAGTATGGTGTATTCATGCTTAATCTCTATATTCATGGACACAGGGTACACCTCTTTATATCCCCAATAATAATTTTATGTCTTCAATATATTGCTCCCAGAAATGGTGGTAGAAATACTCATGTCACCTGATCTACATATACATTTGATCACAGTAATATTCTGGACAAAAAATGTAAAGGTCACACTTATGATTGTACCAAAGACTAAATGAAAAGAGATCATGGATTACTAAAAACATCCAAGTCCAGGTTGCCTAATGCTCTCAAATGTCAATCCTATTAGTTACTAGATATTTGTTTCTTCCTAAGTTTATATATTCAAACTCAACCCTGGTGAAAATGTCTACTCCTATCACTCACTTAATACTTTGCCTGATTTCATAATGTCTCTATTGATATCTGCTTTTCTACATATTTTCCCAATTTCATCATAGTGACTGACTCTTCATATGTGCTGACATTTACATTCACTCTCTAACCGAAACCCTATAGCTAAAGAATTTTTAGTCCCAATCCTACACTCATTCTTCTTCCTAAACCTACCGACTATCTTCCTAATCCTACCGACTATCCCTGTGGATTGGATATTCTCTTCTACATTCAAACATCCAAGGTACAAGGTTCTATGCCATTGTATATCAAATTGTCTGAGACATCTTTGCAGAATATAATTAAAAACTAAGTATCCCAATTAAGGGCCCAATGCCCTTCTGGGTTTCAAATCATACCTAGATTTCTGTTTTCATACTTATATTTCACCTCGATATTCTTGTAAATATCGCAGGTTCCCAATACCATTATTTATCGCACAGAATGATTGCTAACCCAAATCGAACCTGTTATTAACCCTAAACATACACTGTTCCCTCAATCTCATTTTACAGAATAGCAGGGAGAGAGTCGTTCTTACAATACAGGAAAGTAGGGGACATTCCACCTGCTGAGAACCTCAAAGGTCCATTCAAAATGATACCTGGAGAAGATGTAGGCAGCTATGAAGGACCTGAGAGAGCAAAAGTCATCTTCCATGGCAAACAACCTGGTCAGGATGAAGGGATGTGTCTGAATCAGCCTCTCTCTTTTTATTGTAGAGAAGATGGACCAAACCAGGCCTCTGTCGAGAGCTGCTGCTGGGTGCTAATGGTTGACATACCACTCTACCTTGTGAAAGTGTCACAGGAAGTAGGGGCAGCCTCCATCTCATGGGACACTTGGAAGCAACTGTTAGGACAAAGTGGTCGCCAAGGCAGTGACCTCATTCAGTTCCAAAGAAAGTGACATACCTCATTTCGTTGGTGATGGAACTCTCTGAACTTTTGTATCCAAGAATCCAGGCACCCCGAGGCAGCCCCAGTTCCAGTGGGCTCACTTGTTTGGATTTACCAAGGACAGAGTCAGTCTTTCTTGGTACCTACTGATGTGAGGATGGCCAAATGCCAGGAGAGCTCTGAAGAGGGACCTTTCCAGAAGAAGCAGGTAGTGGCTCACCCCTTTTTCTTGACAACTTCACAGAGTTGGCCAAGGAAACCAGATCTGAGAGAGGTCAGGCCATGTCCTGAGAATAGGTAGGAAAGTTGGTTTGTTTGGTTTGGAGTGGATTGTTTTTAGTAAGTCGTTTGACCAGGCGATTGTTTCTATGTCTGTGTATCCCACTGTGTCTGTTGTTGTAGACATTAGAAAAGAGAATACATTAATGAATGCCTCCAGTCTAGTATAAATCTTCCCATAATTCATTCTGCCCAATTTATGAATGGACTGCAGCTTGTCTTATCGAGAGGCAATACCTTCTATCTTCCTAAGTTCCTGTTTTCTTCCTGAATTCTGGCCACTCTCCAGAATAGGCTCATGGTTTTGGGTCCAAGATATGTACCACTCCAAGCTCTGTGACATGGCCATGTACTGGATAGCTGAAGAGAATGGCCAGCCTTTCAGAGAACTCAGATATCAGTGTGAACAGGAACGTCTCAGTGGAAAAACCCTGCTTTGGGCCTTTTGCTTACCTATTGTTCTGTTGCACTGAATGTCAGGAAAGACTTTGTCTCAGGCCACCCTTTTGTGAAGCCTGAAGAAAACAATTTTCAAATGGAAATGAATGGGCATCACCTGTGGCTCTTTGTTTAATTGCTTTGGAAAGGGATGTGGCTGAATTAGCCTCTTGGCCTTGTGTGTGGCTGTGACTTACATTCTCAGCACCTGATGGATCTAAAGAATAATCCCATGTGTGCATCAAAAACCATAATGGCAAAAAGATCAGTCATTGTGGATGAAGTCTCTTGCCTTCCTCTGTTAGGTTCCTGACCTCCGTCAAGTGAGAAAATGAATTCTTTGGGTCAAATGAGTTCCTCAAAGCCCTGCAGAGGTGCTTGGGGTTTCGCATGACTCCAAATCACAAAGAATCTATACCTGAAAATCAGTAGGCCTCACATTGGAGAAACAGAGCATTATTAATGACAGGCTTATTTGATCACTCCTGGTTCACAGGAAGGGTGTCCAGGCCACCCTGACTTTAGGCAAATGAGGGCCAAGTGAGCTTATTTTGGACACTTTCTTGGGCTTCGCCTCTCATGAAAATCTTCAGCCAGACATTACGATGAATGACAATATGTAAGAAGATGAGGGCCATGTGGGAGTGTTTTCGTTTTAATTTTGGTCATTTGTGTGGCGGTTGGAAGAAATGACTGGGTCCACCTGGGCTTGAACTCTGGTGTGATTCCCCTTAGAGACTGAGTTGTGGAACTGACCTTAGAGAAGTATTGCATTGAATTTTGTTGGGATTTTAGGAGGCCACGCATAAGAGTCACCCTTGGAACTGAGATCTAGGCCCAGGGTTGCTTTCCACAGATTTTTCAGTTCCTGAAAGAAGTGACCTCACCTCACTTTCTTGGTGATGGAACTCTCTGATCTTGGGATCCAGGAATTCAGGCACAAAAGCCAGGGCCAGTTCCAGTCCGAGTGGTCTCATTTGTTTGGATTTACCAAGGACAGAGTCAGTCTCTCTTGGTACCTACTAATGTGAGGATGGCCAAACGGCAGGAAATCTCTGAAGAGGGGCCTTTCCTGAGAAAGCAGGTAGTGGCTCACAGCTGGCTCCTGACAATTTCATAGAGTTGGCCATGGAGTCCAAATCTGAGACAGGAGTGGCCATTTCGGGGGAACATAGTATGGCCCAAAAGTCAGAGGACACTCCAGATAGTCAAAGACCTACTTGGCGGAAGGAGGTGCCTTTGTAGGTTTGGTTGTAGGTTTGTGGTTTTGTCTCATGTTCTGAGAATAGGCAAGGAAGGCAGTTTGTTTGGTTTGGAGTGAACTGTTTCTAGTAAGTCGTTTGGCAAGGCGAGTGTTTCTATGTCTGTGTATCCCACTGTTATCCATGGTTGTAGACATTAGAAAAGATATTGGATCAATGGATGTGTCCTGTTTAGTAGAAAGCTTCCCAGAATTCATCCTGCACAATTTATGAATGGACTGCGGCTTGCCTTATCAATTGGCTACACCTGCTATCTTCCTAAGTTCCACTTTTCTTCCTGAATTCTGGCCACTCTCCAGAATAGGCTCATGGTTTTTGTGCAAGATATATACCACCTCCAAGCTCTGTGACATGGCCATGTACTGGATAGCTGAAGGGAATGGCGAGAATCGCAGAAAACTCAGAAATCACTGTGACCATTAAAGTCTCAGTGGAGAAAACCTGCTTTGGGCCTTTTGGTTACCTATTGTTCTGTTGCCCTGAATGTCAGGAAGGTCTTTGCCTTTGGCCACCCCTTTGTGAAGCCTGAAGAAAACAGTTTTAAAATGGAAATGAATGGATCACCTGTGGCTCTTTGCTTAATTGCTTTGAAAAAGATGTGTCTCATTCAGACCATTGGCCCTGTGTGAGGCTGTTGCTTAGTTTCTCATCACCTGATGGATCTAAAGAAAGATTCCATGTGTACATCCAAAACCAAAGTGGCAAAAAGAGCAGTCATTGTGGATGAAGTCTCTCGTCTTCCTCTGTAAGGTTTGTGACCTCCATCAAGTGAGAATAGGGATCCTTTGTGTCAAATGAGTTCCTCAACGCCCTGCAGATTCTATCCCATAGGTGCATAGGTGCTTGGGTTTTATCATGACTCCAGTTCACATAAAGAATCTAAAACCCACAGTCAGTAGTCCTCAAATTGGAGAAGCGGAGCAGTATTAATGGCAGGCCTATTTGATCACATCTGGTTCACAGGAAGGGTGTACAGGCCACCCTGAGTTTAGTCAAATTAAGGGGCAAGGGAGCTTATTTTTGACACTGGCTTGGGCGGAGCCCCTTATGGAAACCTCCAGCCAGAAGTTATGATGAGTGTCTATATGGAAGAAGATGTGGGTCATGTGGGAGTGTTTTGGTTTTAATTGTGGTCATTTGGGTGGCGGTTGGAAGTGACGACTGGGTCCACCTGGGCTGGAACTCTGGTGTGATTCCCCTTAGATTCTGAGTTGTGGTACTGACCTCAGAGAAGTATTGCCATGAATTGTGTTGGGATTTTAGGAGGCCACGCATGAGATTTGCCCTTGGAAACTGAGATCTAGGCCCAGGTTGGCTTTGCACAGAGCACTGGGAATCTCAGCCAGGGTATCACATAATTTTATTCTGAAAGGCTTGCAGCCATAGTTGAGAGTCAAAACACACATGGACCTCACATTGTAGACCTCAATGCGCCTAGCTTCATGTGATCATTGGCCACTCTTTGGGAAGCCTTGCTTATGAGAGTTCTCCAGAGCTTTCATTGAAATGAGCATCCTCACCATTTAATGGTTCCTGAATGAAGTGAAACCCACAGTGCCTTCAACTTCATCCTTGAAAAATGGCTACATAAATACGGTGAAATTTTTTTAAATTTCCATGACCAGGTGGCACTGGAGAAACTTTGGATATCCTGTTGCTGACTATGAGTATACTAGACAGTGCCTGATGGACTGGGTTTCAAGAAAATGGTGTAGAGCAGAGATGCCAGTAATTTGGAGCCTGCTGAGTAGTGGGCATAGAGCTGCAGTCGGCAGGTGTGTGATAAATCATCTGTGGTGGGGCCATGTGGATCTTCCTTTGGCTTCCAAATTGCTTGTGACTGACATGGTGCAGCAAGCAGACCCTTATATGTAAAGGCGTATTTTTATTTGGAGAGGTTTCAGGGCAATGTTCAGAATCACGTTGCTATGGTCAAGAGGCAAGCTATTTGGAATAGAACCTTGGTGGGTGCATTCTCCTTCAGACCCTGACCCACCACACTTGAGAAACTCCCTCCAACACTTTGTCCCAGTTGGACTCCTTGTATTTTGTGAAGAAAATACCAAACTACCAGTGCAGCAGCAATAAACACCACAAAATGTGGAGGATGACCAAATGGCTTCACAGTCCACACGGGGAGACACTTAGCCCCCAGTGACCACAGTTTACCTACAAAGATTGAATTCAGCACTGCTGACTCATGTTCATTGGAACATAAGAAACCATGTCCTCCAGGTCACATAGATGCAGACCCAGCTTTGATGCTCTCATTACAAAGGAATCTAAACCTCCTGACAACAACATATATTTCAAGTGCCCAACCTCAGAGGCAGTTTCTGAAGAAGTCTTTAGGCCAGCAGAGCTCCATATTTGTGGAGTGTTTACCATGTCCCTTACTTTAGTAAACTACTCTACCACCTCCAAGGTTGTGAACTTTTGAGCATATTAAATTCCAGCTATGTATTCCCAGATTTTCGAACTCTTCTCCTCTAATGATGAATTACTTGGGGCGAGGGTAATGTCAAGGCATTGTTCTGGATGACAGTGAAATATTTCTCCATGTGTTTTTTTTTAATTATTTTATTTCATATTATTATTTTATTTTTTTAATTGGGTGTTCAAAACATTACAAAGCTCTTGACATTATATTTCATACATTAGATTCAAGTGGGTTATGAACTCCCATTTTTATCCCAAGTACGGATTGCAGAATCATATCTGTTACACATCCGCATTTTTATAATGCCCTATTAGTAACTGTTGTATTCTGCTACATTTTCTATCCTCTACTATCCCTGCTCCCCTCCCATCTTCCCTCTCTACCCCATCTACTGTAATACATTTATATCTTTGTTTATTTTCCCATTCCCCTCACAACCTCTTATATGTAATTTTGTGTAACAATGAGGGTCTCCCTCCATTACCATGCAATTTCCTTTATCTCTCTCTTTCCGCCCCCCCCACCTCATGTCTCTGTTTAATGTTGATCTTTTCTTCCTGCTCTTCCTCCCTGCTCTGTTGTTAGTTGCTCTCATTATATCAAAGAAGACATTTTTATTTGTTTTTTAGGGTTTGGCTAGCTTCACTAAGCATTATCTGCTCTAGTGCCATCCAATTCCCTGCAAATTCAATGATTTTGTCATTTTTTAATGATGCATAATACTCAATGGTGTATAAATACCACATTTTTTTATCCATTCATCTACTGAAGGGCATCTGGGTTGGTTCCACAGTCTAGCAATTTTGAATTGTGCTGCTATGAACATCGATGTGGCAGTATCCCTGTAATATGCTCTTTTAAGGTCTTCAGGGAATAGTCTGAGAAGGGCAATAGCTGGGTCAAATGGTGGTTCCATTCCCAGCTTTCCCAGGATTCTCCATACTGCTTTTCAAATTTGCCACAACAGTTTGCAGTCCCAGCAGCAATGTATAAGAGTACCCTATTCTCCACATCCTCGCCAGCACTTGTTGTTGTTTGACCTCATAATGGCTGCCAATCTTACTAGAGTAGGATGGTATCTTAGGGTGGTTTTAATTTGCATTTCTCTGACTGCTAGAGATGGTGAGCATTTTTTCATGTACTTACTGATTGATTGTATGTCCTCCTCTGAGAAGTGTTGGTTCAGGTCCATGGCCCATTTTTTGATTGGGTTATTTATCATCTTATTGTCTAATTTTTTGAGTTCTTGGTATACTCTGGATATTAGGGCTCTATCTGAAGTGTGAGGAGTAAAAATTTGTTCCCATGATTTAGGCTCCCTATTTACCTCTCTCATTTTTTATCCTGCTGAGAAAAAAAACTTTTCAGTTTAAGTAAGTCCCATTTGATGATTGTTGTTATTAACTCTTCTGCTATGGGTGTCCTGTTAAGGAATTTGGAGCCCGACCCCACATTATGTAGATCAGAGCCAACTTTTTCTTCTATCAGATGCAGAGTCTCTTATTTGATATCTAGCTCCTTGATCCACTTTGAGTTAACTTTTGTGCATGGCAAGAGGAGGGGATTCGGTTTCATTTTGTTGCATATGGATTTCCATTTTATACAAAAACATTTGTTGAAGATGCTATATTTCCTCTATTGCATGCTTTTAGCTCCTTTATCAAATATAGCATAGTTGTAGCTTTGTGAATTAGTCTTTGTGTCCTCTATTCTGTACCCATTGGTCAACCCGCCTGTTTTGGTACCAGTGCCATGCTGTTTTTGTTACTATTGCTCTGTAGTATAGTTTTAAGTCTGGTATCGCTATATCGCCTGATTCACACTTCCTGCTAGAATTGCTTTTGCTATTCTGGGTCTTATATTTTTCCATATGAATTCCATGATTGTTTTATCTATTTCTACAAGAAATGCCTTTGGGATTTTGATTGGCATTGCATTAAACCTATAGAAAACTTTTGGTAATTTCGCCATTTTGATGATGTTAGTTCTGCCTATCCAGGAACAGGGTATATTTTTCCATCTTCTAAGATCTTCTTCTACTTCCCTTTTTAGGGTTCTGTAGTTTTCATTGTATAAGTCTTTCACCTTTTTTGTTAGGTTGATTTTCAAGTATTTAATTTTTTTGACGATATTGTGAATGGAGTGTTTTTCCTCATTTCTGTTTCAGAAGTTTTGTCGCTGATATACAGAAATGCCTTTGATTTATGCGTTTTGATTGTATATCCTGCCACTTTGCTGAATTCATTTATTAGTTCTAGTAGATTTTTTTGTAGACCCCTTTGGGTTTTCTATGTATAGAATCATGTCACCAGGAAATAGTGATAATTTACGTTCTTATTTTCCTATTTTTATGCCTTTGATTTCTTTCGTCTGTCTAATTGCTCTGGCCAGTGTTTCGAGAACTATATTGAATAGAACTGGTGACAGAGGGCATCCCTGTCTTGTTCCAGATTTTAGAGGGAATGCCTTCAATTTTTCTCCATTCATAATGATGCTAGCCTGAGACTTAGCATAGATAGCTTTTAAAATGTCGAGGTTAGTTCCTGTTATCCCTATTTTTCTAATGTTTTGAACATAAAGAGATGCTGTACTTGGTCAAATGCTTTCTGCGTCTATCGAGATGATCATATGGTTCTTATCTTTAAGTCTATTGATGTGATGAATAACATTTATTGATTTTCGTATATTGAACCATCGTTGCATCCCAGGGATGAATCCTACTTGATCCTGGTGAAAAATTTTTTTGATGTGCCTTTGTATTCGATTAGGCAGATATTTATTGAGGATTTTTGCATCTAGGTTAATCAGATATATTGGTCTGTAGTTCTCTTTCTTTGAGTTGTCTTTTTCTGGTTTTGGAATTAGGGTGATGTTGGCCTCATAAAATGAATTTGGCAGAGATCCCTCTTTTTCTATTTCCTGAAATAACTTGAAAAGTATTGGTATAAATTCTTCTTCAAAGGTTTTGTAAAACTCCGCTGTATAGCCATCCGTTCCTGGGCTTTTCTTGGTTGGTAGTCTTTTGATTGCTTCTTCTATTTCATCCATTGATATTGGTCGGTTTAAATTGTGTGTATCCTCCTGACTCAGTTTGGGCAAATCATATGACTTAAGAAATTTATCGATGTCTTCACTATTTTCTATTTTATTGGAATAATGATTTTCAAAATAATTTCTAATTATTTGATGTGCCTTTGTATTCGATTCGCCAGAATTTTATTGAGGATTGTTGCATGTAGGTTCATCAGATATATTGGTCTGTAGTTTTCTTTCTTTGAGGTGTCTTTTTCTGATTTCGGAATCAGCGTGATGTTGGCCTCATAGAATGAATTTGGCAGAGCTCCCTCTTTTTCTCTATCCTGAAATAACTTGAAAAGTATTGGTATTAAATCTTCTTTAAATGTTTTGTAAAACTCCGCTGTATAGCCATCCATTCCTGGGCTTTTCTTGGTTGGTAGTCTTTTGATTGCTTCTTCTGTTTCATCCATTGACATTGTCTCTGTTTAAATTGTGTGTATCCTCCTGACTCAGTCTGGGCAAATCATATGACTTAAGAAATTTGTTGATGTCTTCACTATATTCTATTTTATTGGAATATAGGTTTTCCAAATAATTTCTAATTGTCTTCTGTATTTCGGAAGCATCTGTTGTAATATAGCCTTTTTCATCCCATATGTTAGTAATTTGAGTTCTCTCTCTTCTTCTCTTCATTAGCATGGCTAAGGGTCTGTCGAACATATATATTTTTTCGAAGAACCACCTTTTAGTTTTGTTAATTTTTTCAATAGTTTCTTTTGTTTCAATTTCGTTGATTTCTGCTCTGATTTTAATTATTTCTTGCCTTCTGCTACATTTTCTGTTGTTTTGCTCTTCCTTTTCTAGGGCTTTGAGTTAAAGTGTGAGCTCATTTATTTGTTCGGTTTTACTTTTTTTCAGGAATGACCTCCAGGCAATGAATTTCCCTCTTAAAACTGCTTTCATTGTGTCCCATAGATTCCAATATATTGCGTCTGTATTTTCATGTATCTCTAAGAATTTTTTGATTTCCTCCTTTATATCTTCTCTAACCCACTGATCATTCAGTAACATATTGTTCATTTTCCATGTGATGTAGGATTTTTCCTTCCTTCTTTTATCATTGATTTCCAGTTTCATTCCATTATGATCAGATAAAATGCATGGTATTATCTCCACACCTTTATATTTACTGAGGGTTGCCCTATGGCATCATATATTGTCTATTTTTGAGAAGGATCCATGTGCTGCTGAGAAAAAAAAGTATATCCACTTGATGATGGTTGATATATTCTATATATGTTAGTTACATGTAGGTTATTGATTGTGATATTGAGTTCTATTCTTTCTTTATTCAACTTTTATTTGAAGGATCTGTCCAATGATGATAGATGTGTGTTGAAGTCACCCATAATTATTGTGTTGTGGTCTATTTCATTCTGGAGCTTGAGGAGAATTTGTTTCATGAACAACGTAGCACCATTATTTAGTGCATAAATATTGATAATTGTTATGTCTTGTTAGTGAATGGTTCCTTTTAACAGTATATAATGTCCTTCCTTATCCCTTTTGATTAACTTAGTCTTGAAGTCGATTTTATTCGATATGAGGATGTCCACCCCTGCTTGTTTATGAGGATAAGTGTGCATGGTGTATTTTCTCCCAACCTTTCACCTTCAGCCTGTGTGTCTTTGCATTTCAGATGTGTCTCCTGGAGGCAACATATTGTTGGATTTGTTTATTTAATCCAAGTTACCAGCCTATGTCGCTTTATTGGAGACTTTAAGCCATTTACATTCAGAGTTACTATTGATGTATGGTTTGTATGCCAGCCATGTTTGATTATTCATATATTTTTTTTTCATTTAGTTTGTTTCTCCATGACAAGCTTTCACCCTGCCTCTGTCATTACCAAGGTACTTCCCACTGATGGTTTTGGTTGTTGTTTTTCATTTCTTTCTTGTGTAGTGTTTTGCTCAAGATGCTTTGCAATGCTTGTTTTCTGGCTTCAAATTCTTTTAGCTTTTGTTTATCATGAAAGATTCTTATTTCGTTGTTGGACCTGATGGTTATTTATGCTGGATACATAATTCTTGGTTGGCATCCATTGTCTTTCAGTGTTTGATATACATTTTTCCAGGATCTTCTCGCTTTCAGCGTCTGTGATGAAATATCCATTGTTAACCTTATTTGTTTACCACTGAATGTATTCTGCCTCCATTCTCTTGTAGATTTATTATTTTCTCTTTGTTCTGTATATTGGATATCTTCATAACAATGTGTCTTGGCATTGGTCTACTGTGATTTTGTGTGCTCTTGTCCTGTATGCAGCTACAATTTGTATATCCATTTCCTTTTTTATTTTTGGAAAGTTTTCTGTAATTATTTCATTCAGCAGTTTTCTCATTCCCTTGGTTTGAGTCTCTGTACCTTCCTCTATCCTGATGACTCATAAGTGTGTTTTTTTTTATGTTATCCCAAATCTCTTGGATGTTTTTCTTGTGATTTTTTTGCCAGCCTTTCTGAGTTGGCTGGACTCGTTTCAAGATGATATATTTTGTCTTCATTATCTGACCTTTTGGCTTTTACTTGCTCCCCTCTGTTAGTGATACTCTCAATGGAGTTCTTAATTTGGTTTATCATTTCCTTCATTTCTAGAATTATTGTTTGATTTTTTTATAATCTCTATCCTCTGATAAAGATGCTTAACTTTTTCTTTTATCTGTTTATGTAATTCATTTTCAATGTTTTCTTTTACTGTTTGGATTTTCTGTCTCGTATCCTCTTTAAGTTTCCATTCCATCTGTCTAAGGTATTCCTTGAGTTCTTTATATGACCATTTTTCTGATGACTCTAGGTCCTCCTGAATATTTAGGGTGTCCTTCGTGGTTTGTACTCCTTTTCTTCCTTGCTTGTTTATGCTGCTCATGTTACTTCTTGTTCTGTTTGACTGCTTAGTTACTGTTTACTCTTATAAATTTATTTGATCCTTGGGAGGAAAGATTTTAGAAGGGAAGGGAAAAAGTCACTAAAGAGAATGAGAGTAGGCAGGTAGAATGCAAGGAATGGGAAATAAGAAAATTGAAAAGAAATGAAAAGACAATAGAAAAAATAGAAAATAAAGAAAGAAAATGATTTTTTTTTAAAAAATGATTATGATAATATAAAATTAAAATTTTAAAAAATAATAATAACAAAAGAAAAAAATTAAAAAAAATTAAAAACATTTTTAAAAAGTTAAAGAACAGCAACAAAAAATGAAAATAAAAGAAAACAAAAAAAAACAAAAACAAAAAAAACAAACTAATATAATAATAATAATAATAATAAATGCAGTCATAGGTTGCAATAAACTTTTTTTTCCATTAGGTAGAGCTGTGCCCACTGGGCCAAGCTTCTCCTTTCAATAGGTGGGAACCAATCACTGTGCAGCAGCTATTCCTCCCACACTGGGTGGGTGTCCAATCCTGAGTGCCTAGGGCCTTCTTTTGTGTTTCCTCAAGCCAGGCCCCACTCACCTGTGACACTCACCACAATACTGGCTACATGCCAGGTCTGCTGCTCCTAGGAGCCCTGTTTTCATGAACGCCTGGGCACAATCTCCCTGTTTGTCTCCCTCAGACCCTAAGTTTTTAGAGCTTAGGCCTGAGAACCCCCAGCGAATTTGCTTGCACTCCGGAAGCCATGCCCCCGGAAGCTGGAGCAAGAGACTTCAGTTTTCAGCACTGGTGGGAGCGGTGGCCTGGAGGTCTGCACCACGAGTCCCGTGCCACTCCTAATTTCCTCGGTCTGGATATCGCGCTCAAGGGAGAGCTGGGAGGGGCTCTTAAGATTTCCCCACAAGTTCGCAAATTTATAGGAATTTGCTTCACTTTCAATCACTTCCTGCTTCAGGACACATGTATTCTTCCATGTTTCTTGACAGGTCTTTTCATGAGAGTTCTTTCAATACACATGACTTTCAATTTCCATAATCACTTTTGAAGCAAAACTCACATAAACTTTATGATTAATTATAACTCTGATATTACCATTAGATGTATAACTGGTTGGAATTAATGATTGCATACCAATATAGGATTTCTTATATATTTTCAGATAAAAATTCAATCCATTATTTAAAGTGAAAAGAGTTATATTATTTATTCACAGAATGGTCTATTCATGCATTATCTCTATATTCATAGACGCAGTGTACACTTCTTTATACCCCCAATACTAATTTATACGTCTTCAAAATATTGCTCCCTGAAATGGTGGAAGAAATACTCATGTCACCTGATCTACTTATACATTTAATCACAGAAATATTCGGAACACAAAATGCAAAGTTCACACTTATGTTTGTACCAAAGCCTAAAAGGAAAGTAAACATGGATTACTAAAAACATCCATGTCCATGTTGCCTAATGCTGTCAAATGTCAATCCTATTGGTGACTACATATTTGTTTCTTCTTAAGATTATATATTCAAACTCAACCCTACTGAAAATGTCTAATCCTATCCCTCACTTTATACATTGCCTGATTTCATTATGGCTCTATTTCTGTTTCCTACATATTTTCCCCAGTTCATCATTGTGACTGACTCTTCACCTGTGCTGACATTTACATTCACACTCTAATCGATAACCTATTGCTAATAAACTTTTGTTCCTAATCCTATACTCATTCTTTTTGTAAACCTACCAAATATCTTCCTAATCCGACCGACTATCCTTTTTTGACTGGTTGTTCTCTTCTACATTCAATCAAGCAAGGTACAAGGTCTTATGCCATTGTATATTGATCTATCTGAGACCTCTGTGCAGAATGCAATTCAATGCTAAGTATCACAATCAAGGGTCCAATGCCCTTCTGAGCTTCAAATGTTACCTAGATTTCTGGTTTCACACTTATATTTCACATATATATTCTGGTAAATATCGCAGTTTCAAATACCATTATTCATTCTGCAGGATGATTCCTAAACTAAATCCAACATGTTATTGACCCTAAACATACACTGTTCCCTCAATCTAACTTTACAGAAGAGCAGGGACAGAGTTGGTCTTACAATACAGGAATGTAGGGGATCTTCCACCTGCTGAGAACCTCAAAGGTCCATGCAGACATGATCCCTGAAAAGAGGTAGGCAGCTATGAAGGACCTGAGAGAGCAAAAGTCATCTTCCATGGCAAACAGCCTTGTCAGGATGAAGGGGTGTGTCTGAATCAGCCACTTTCTTCTTAATGTAGAGAAGATGGACCAAACAAGGTCTGTGTGGAGAGCTGTTCCCGTGTGTCTATGGTTGATATGCCATTCTAACTTGTGACAGTGTCACAGGAAGTAGGGGCAGCCTCCATCTCATGGGACCCTTGGAAGCAACTATTAGGACAAAGTGTTTGCCAAGGCATTGACCTATTCAGTTTCTGAAGGAAGTGACCTACCTTACTTCTTTGGTGATGGAACTCTCTGAACTTGGGATCCAGGAAGCCAGGCATCCAGAGCCAGTCCCAGTCCCAGTCCCAGTGGGCTCACTTGTTTAGTTTTACTAATGACAGATTCTGTCTTTTTTGGTACCTACTGATGTGAGGATGGCCAAATGCCAGGAGAGCTCTGAAGACGGGCCTTTCCTTAGTAACTAGGTAGTGGCTCACCGCTGGCTCCTAACAACTTCACAGAGTTGGCCAAGGAGACCAGATCTGACACAGTACAGGCCATTTCGGGGGAACATAGTAGGGCCCGCCAGTCAGAGGACACTCTGGATATTCACAGACTTACTTGGAGAAGGAGGTGCCTTTGTGTTTGTGGGTGTGAGTTTGTGGTTTTGTCTCATTTTCTTAGAATAGGTAGAAAAGCTGGTATGTCTGGTTTGCAGTGGACTGTTTCTAGATAGTCGTTTGACAAGGCAAGTGTTTCTATGTCTGTGTATAACACTGTGTCCGTGGTTGTAGACATTAGAAAAGAGAATGCATCAATGAATGTGTCCTGTCTAGTAGAAAGCTTCCCAGCATTCATCCTGCCCAATTTATGACTGCACTGCAGGTTGCCTTATCGATGGGCAACACCTAATATCTTCCTAAGTTTCAAATTTCTTCCTGAATTCTGACCAATCTGCAGAATAGTCTCATGGTTTTGTGTCCAAGATAGGTACCACCCCAAGCTCTGTCACATGGCCATGTACTGAATAGCTGAAGGTAATGGCGAGCATCTTAGAAAACTCAGATATCAGTGTGACCAGGTAAGTCTCAATGGAGAAACCATGTTTTGTGCCTTTTGCTTACCTATTTTTCTGTTTCACTGAATGACAGGAAGGTCTTTGCCTCAGGCCACCCCTTTGTGAAGCATGAAAAAAACAGTTTTCATATGGAAATGATTGGGCATCACCTGTGGCTCTTTGCTTAATTGCTTTGAAAGGGATGTGTCTGAATCAGCCTCTTGGCCCTGTGTGAGGCTGTGGCTTAGATTCTCAGCACCTGATGGATATAAAGAAAGATCCCATGTGTGCATCCAAAACCAAAATGGCAAAATTCAGTCATTGTGGATGATGTCTCTCTCCTTCCTCTATTAGGTTGCAGACAATCATCAAGTGAGTATAGGGATCCTTTGGGTCAAATGAGTTTTTCAAAGCCATGCAGAGGTGCGTGGGTTTTCTCATGATTCCACTTCACATAAAGAATCTAAACCCAACAGTCAGTAGGCCTCAAATTGGAGAAGCAGAGCAGTTGTAATGGCAGGCCTATTTGATCACTCCTGGTTCACAGGTATGGTGTCCAGGCCACCCTGACTTTAGGCAAATGAGGGCCAAGGGAGCTTATTTTGGACACTCTCTTGCGCTGTACCCCTCATGGAAATCTCCAGCCAGAGGTTATAATGAGGGTCTATGTGGAAGAAGATGAGGGCCATGTGGGAATGTTTTGGTTTTAATTTTGGTCATTTGTGTGGCAGTTGGAAGGGATGACTGGGTCCACCTCGGCTTGTACTCTGGTGTAATACTCCTTAGAGACTGAGTTGTAGAACTGACCTCAGAGAAGTATTGCCATGGATTGTGTGGGGATGTTAGGAGGCCACGCATGAGAGTCGCCCTTGGAAACTGAGATCTAGGCCAAGGGTGGCTTTCCACAGAACACTGAGAATCTCAGCCAGGATATCACATGATTTTATTCTGAAAAAATTGGCAGCCATAGTTGAGAGTCAAAACACACATGGACCTCACATTGTAGACCTCAATGGTCCTGGCTTCATGTGACCTTTTGGCCACTATTTGGGATGCCTTGCCTGTGATTGTTCTCCAGAGCTTTTATTGAAATGAGCTTCCTTAACATTTAATGGTTCCTGAATGAATTGAAACCCACAGTGACTACAACTTCTTCCTTGAATAATGGCTAGATAAATACCATGAAATTTTTGAAATTTCCATGACGAGGTGGCACTGGAAAACCTTTGGATGTCCTGATGCTGATCATAGTATACCAGACAGTGCCTTGATTGACAGGGTTTCATGAAAATGGTGAAGAACAGAGATGCCAGTTAGTTGTCGCCTGATGATTAGTGGGCCTAGAGCAGTGGTGGACAGATGTGTGACAAAACATCTGTGGTGGGGCCACGTGGATCTGCCATTGGCTTCCAAATGGCTTGTGACTGATATGGTTACAGCCAACAGACCCAATAGGTAAAGGCATCTTGTTATATGGAGAGGTTTCAGGGAAATGTTCAGAATCAGGTTGCTATGATCAAGGGGGCAAGCTATGTGGGATAGAAGCCTGGTTATTGCATTCTCCTGCAAACCCTCACCCACCACATGTGACTAAACTCCCTCCAGCAATGTGTCCCAATTGAACTCCTTTATTTTGTGAAGCAAATACCAAACTCCCAATGCAGCAGCAAGAAACACCACTAAAAGTGGAGGATGAACAAATGTCTTCCCAGTTAACACAGGGAGAAACTTATCCCCAGTGTCCACAGTTTAACTACAAAAAAGAATTCAGCACTGCTGCCACATGTTCAATGAAAAATAAGAAACCATATCTTACAGGTCACATATATGCAGAACCAGCTTTGATAGTCTCTCTACAAAAGAACTAAATCTCCTGAAAACAACATATATTTCAAGTGACCAACCTCAGAGGCAGTTTCTCAAGAATTCTTTCGGCCAGCAGAGCTCCATGTTTGAGGAGTGTTTACCTTTTGCCTTACTTTTTTGAACTCTGCTACCACCTCCAAGGTTGTGAACTCCTGAGCATATTCCATTCCAGATATGTATTCACAGATTTTCTAACTCTTCTCCTCTAACTGTGTCTTACTTTGGTAAAAGATAATGTCAAGGCATTGTTCTGGATGAGAGTGGGAAGATTTTGGGTAGCACATATTTGCATAGGCATTGGATACATTTTTCAATTTCCCTTCAAAACACTGAATCTCTGACCCTAACCAATTCCCAACTAGACTCTGACTACTAATCCTAATATGATGGAGAAAAATAACAAAAAACAGAAAAGAAGTACAAGCAGTTCAGTGGAGGCAAGGTGTATACTAGGACTTGCCTTTTGCATAATATAGGGTAGGAGTTATAAATCTTGAAAATTTTTTTTTTGAAATAGTTCTCCATGAGTTTTAAAAGTTAACAAATATGTGAATTCCTTTCTCCCTTTCTCTGTAGCCTATTAAGCACATGTATTTTTATATGCACATATAGATTTCTACCTGGTACCACACGTATATTCTTGTGAGGTGTTTGACTTGGCAGATACAAATTGTGAGAAGAGATCACTCCTCGAAAATGCTGTTGGAACTGAAATTTCAAACTATGGGTGAACTTCCTAGTTGAACAACATTATACATAAATCCATGTTCAGTATAATGAATATTTTTGGATCTGTGTATGATATATATTTCATGATGAATTTTGATTGGCATATATATTGCTGGTTTTTAATGTCTCTCTCTCTCTCTGTATATATATATATATATATATATATATATATATATATATATATATATATATACTCTCCAGATTTTTCAAAATATGTAATATATGTGACTTATTATACACTCCCCAAATTCATTCATATTCATTTATGTGGATTTATAATCAACTTTTCACAAGATTATTTTCTAAAATATTCATCCACCTGAAATTCATATTTGTTTCCTATTACTGACAACTAACTTCAGTGAATGGTGTATACAAATCCTAATATTTCTACAGTAACTGACCCAGTTTAACATCAACGCAAGCAGATTCCTATGGGACATGATATATATTTTGACATTCATATTTATTCAACAATGGGACATTATTATTTCTTCAGTTTATGCACATCATAGTATATATATTTCATCCAAAATTTCAAAAATATATAGGAATTTGTTTCACTTTCAATCACTTCCTGCTTCTGAACACATGTATTCCTCCATGTTGCTTTACTGGTCTTTTCATGAGACTTCTTTCCAAACACATTATTTTCGATTTCCAAAATCAATTTTGAAGCGAAACTCACACACTCTTCATGAAAATCCTAATACTAATATTATCATTGATGTATAACTGGTTGTAATGAATGTCTGTATATCAATATTTGATTTCCTGTATATTTTCAGATATCAATTCAATTCATTATATATAGTGGAATGAGTATATGTTTTATTCAGAGTATGTTCTATTCATGCATTATCTGTATATTCATAGAAACAGGGTACACCTCTTTGTACCCCCAATACTAATTTATACGTCTTCAAAATATTGCTCCCAGAAATGGTGGAAGATATACTCATGTCACCTGATCTACATATATATTTTATCACAGTAATATTATGGACACAAAATGCAAAGGTCACACTTATGATTGTACCAAAGCCTAAATGGAAAGTGAGCATGGATTAGTAATAACATCCATGTCCAGGTTGCCTAATGCTCTCAAATGTCAATCCAATTTGTGACTACATATTTGTTTCTTGCTAAGATTATATATTCAACCTCAACCCTGTTGAAAATGTCTAATCCTATAACTCACATTATACTTTGCCTGATTTCCTTTTGTCTCAATTGATATTTACTTTCATACATATTTTCCCCAGTTCATCATTGTGAATGACTCTTCACATGTGCTGACATTTACATTCACTCTCTACCCGAAACCCTATTGCTAAAAAACTTTTGGTCCAAATCCTATACTCACTCTTCTTTCTAAACCTTCTGACTATCTTCCTAATCCTACCGATTATCCCTTTTTGACTGCATGTTCTCTTCAACATTCAATCATCCAAGGTAAAGGTCCTATGCCATTGTATAGCAATTAATCAGAGACATCTGTGCAGAACATAATTCAAAGCTAAGTATCCTACCCAAGGGCCCAATACACTTCTGGGCTTCAAAACTTACATAGATTTGGGTTTTCAAACTTATATTTCACCTTTATATTCTTTTAAATATCGCAGGTTCCCAATAACATTATTCATCCCGCAGAATGATTCCTAACCGAAATCGAACCTGTTATTAACCCTAACCATACGCTGTTCCCTCAATCTAACTTTACAGAGGAGCAGGGACAGAGTTGGTCTTACAATACAGGAATGTAGGGGATCTTCCACCTGCTGAGAACCTCAAAGGTCAATGCAGAAATGATCCTTGGAGAAGTTGTAGGCAGCTATGTAGTACCAAAGAGAGCAAAAGTCTTCTGACATGGTAAAGAACCTGGACAGGATGAAAGGATGTGTCTGAATCAGCCTCTTTCTTCTTAATGTAGAGAAGATGGACCAAAGCATGCCTGTATGGAGAGAAGTTCCCCGGTGCATATGGTTGATATACCATTCTAACTTGTGACAGTGTCACAGAAAGTAGGAACAGCCTCCATCTCATGGGACCCTTGGCAGCAACTGCTAGGACAAAGTGGTTGCCAAGGCAGTGACCTCATTCATTTCATGAAGAAAGTGACTTCACCTAACTTACTTGGTGATGGAACTCTCTGAACTTGGGATCAAGGAAGCCAGGCATCCAGAGCCAGTCCCAGTCACAGTCCCAGTGGGATCACATGTTTGGTTTTACCAAGGGCAGAGAGTCTTTTTTGGGTACCTACTGATGTGAGAATGGCCAAATGCCAGGACAGCGATGAAGAGGGTCCTTTCCTAAGAAAGCAGGTAGTTGGTCATCGCTGGTTCCTGACAACTTCACAGATTTGGCCACGGAGACCAGATCTGAGACAGGGCAGGCCAGTTCGGGATAACAATATGGTCCACAGACAGAGGACACTCCCGATAAGCACAGACATATTTGGGGAAGGAAGTGCCTTTGTGGGTGTGGGTGTGAGTTTGTGGTTTTGTCTCATGTTCTGAGAATAGGTAGGAAAGGCGGTTTGTTTGGTTTGGAGTGGACTGTTTCTAAAAAGTCGTTTGAAAAGGTGAGTGTTTCTATATCTGTGTATCTCACTGTGTCCGTGGTTGTAGACATGAGAAAAGAGAATGCATCAATGGATATGTCCTGTCTAGAAGAAAGTTTTCCAGCATTCATCTTACCCAATTTATGACTGGACTGCAGGTTGCCTTATGGATGCGCCACCCCTACTATCGTCCTAAGTTCCTGTTTTCTTCCTAAATTTTGGCCACTACCCAGAATAGGCTCATGGTATTGTGTCCAAGATATGTAACACCTCCAAGCTCTGTGACATGGCCATGTACTGGATAGCTGAATGGAATGGCGAGCATCTCAGGAAACTCAGATATCAGTGTGACCAGGAAAGTCTCAGTGGAGAAACACTGTTTTGGGCCTTCTGCTTACCTATTTTTCTGTTGCCCTGAATGTCAGGAAGGTCCTTACCTCAGGCCACTCCTTTTTGAAGCCTGAAGTAAACAGTTTTTAAATGCAAATGAATGGGCATCACCTGTGGTGCTTTGCTTAATTGCTTTCGAAAGGGATGTGTCTGAATCAGCCGCTTGGCTCTGGGTCAGGCTATGGATTAGATTCTCAGCACCTGATGGATATAAAGAAAGTTCCCATGTGTGTATTGAAAACCAAAATTGTAAAAATATCAGTCATTGTGCATGAAGTTTCCTGCCTTCCTCTGTTAGGTTCCTGACCTCCATCAAGTGAGAATAGGATCCTCTGGGTCAAATGAGTTCTTTGAACTCCTGCACAAGTGCTTGGGTTCTCCCATGATGCCAAATCACATAAAGAATCTATACCTGACAGTCAGTAGGCCTCAAATTGGAGAAACAGAGCAGTATTAAAGGCAGGCCTATTTGATCACTCCTGGTTTACAGGAAGGGTGTCAAGGCCACGCTCACTTTAGGCAAATGACGGGCAAGGGTGCATATTTTGGACATTGTCTTGGGCTGCGCTCCTAATGGAAACCTCCAGCAAGAGTTTATGATGAGTGTCTATATGGAAGAAGATGAGGGTCATGTGGGAAAGTTTTGGTTTCAATTGTGGTCATTTGTGTGGCGGTTGGAAGAGATGACTGGGTCCACATGGGCTTGAACTCTGGTGTGATTCTCCTTCGAGACTGAGTTCTGGAACTGACCTCAGAGAAGTATTGCCATTAATTGTGTTGGGATTGTAGGAGGACACGCATGAGAGTCACCCTTGAAACCTGAGATTGGGCCCTGGGTGGCTTTCCACAGAGCACTGAGAATCTCAGCCAGGATATCACATGATTTTATTCTGAAAGACTTGGCAGCTATAGTTAAGAGTCAAAACACACATGGACCTCACATTTTAGACCTCAATGGGCCTGTCTGCATGTGACATTTTGACCACTCTTTGGGAAGCCTTGCCTGTGAGAGATCTCCAGAGCTTTCATTGAAATGAGCTTCCTCACCATTTCATGGTTCTTGGATGAATGGAAACCCCAAAGTGCCTCCAACTTCATTCTTGAACAATGGATAGATAAATACCATGAAATTTTTGAAATTCCCAATGACCAGGTGGCACTGGAGAACCATTGGATGTCCTATTGCTGCTCATGAGTGTACAAGACAGTGCCTTGATTGACTGGATTTCTTGACAATGGTGTAGAACAGAGATGCCAGTAAGTTGGAGCCTGCTGAGTAGTGAGCCTAGAGCAGTGGTGTGCAGTTGTCTGATAATATATTTGTGGTGTGGCCATGTGGGTGTGTCATTGGCTTCCAAATGGCTTGTGACTGATTTGGTGCAGCCAGCAGAAAATTATATGAAAAGGCATCTGGTTATATGGACAGGTTTCAGGGCAATGTTCAGAATCAGGTTGCTATGGTCAAGGGAGCAAGCAATGTGGGATAGAAGCCTGGTTGGTGCATTCTCCTGAAGACCCTGACCCACCACACCTTACAGGACTCCCACCAGCACTGTGACCCATTTGAAATCCTTGTATGTTGTGAAGCAAATACAAAACACCCAGTGCAGCTGCAAGAAACACCACGAAAATTGGAGGATGACCAAATGGCTTCAAAGTCCACACAGGGAGACACTTAGCCCCCAGTGGCCACAGTTTATCTACAAAGAGAGAATTCATCACTGCTTCCTCATGTTCATTAGAAAATAAGAAACCATATCCTCCAGGTCACATAGATGCAGACCCAGCTTTGATGGTCTCCATACACAGGGAGTTAAAGCTCCTGACAACAACATATACTTCAAGTGCCCAACCTCAGAGGCAGTTTCTCAAGAAGTCTTAATGCCAGCATAGCTCCATGTTTGTGGAGTGTTTACACTGTCCCTTACATTTGGAAACTCCTCTACCACCTCCTGAACATTTTCCATTCCAGGTATGTATTCACAGATTTTCTAACTCTTCTTCTCTAATTGTGTCTTACTAGGGGCGAAGATATTGTCAAGGCATTGTTCTGGATGAAAGTGGAAATTTTTTGTAGCACATATTTGCATACACATTGGATTCATTTTCCTATTTTCCATTTGAAATACTTAATAACTGACACTAACCCATACCCTAATAGACTCTTACTACTAATCCTAATATGATGGAGTAAAATAACCCAAACAGAATAGAAATACAAACATTTCAGAGGAGGCATGGTGTATAGTTAGACTTGGCTTTTGCATGATAAAGTGTAGGTGTTATAAATCTAGTTAATTTTTAATTGAAATAGTTCCATGTGTACTTAAAGTTAACAAATATGTGAATTCCTGTCACCCTTTCTCTGTAGCCTATTCAGCACATATATTTTTATATGCACATATAGAATTCTACCTGGTACCACAGGTACATTCTTGTGAGGTGGCTGACTTGGCAGATAGAAATTGTGAGAATAGATCACTCCGCCTAAACGCTGTTGAAACTGAAATTTCAAACTATGGGTGAGCTTCCTAGTTGAACAACATTATACATAAATCCATGTTCAGTAAAATGAATATTTTTGGATCTGTGGATGATATATATTTCATGGTGAATTTCGATTGGCATATGTATTGCTAATTTTTAATGTCTGTGTGTGTGTGTGTGTGTGTGTGTATATATATATATATATATATATATATATATATATATATACACTCTAAATTTTTTTAAAATATAAAATATATGTGTCTTATTATAAACTCCCTAAATTCATTCATATTCATGTATGTGGATTTAGAGTTAACATTTCACAAGATTATTCACAGAAATATTCATCCACCTGAAATACATATTTTTTCCCTAGAAATGAAAACTAACTTCAGTGAATGGTGGATACAAATCCTAATATTTCTACAATAATTGATCCAGTTTCTCATCAATGCAAGTAGATTCCTATGGGACATGATGTGTATTTTGATGTTCATTCTTATTCACCACTGGTATGTTACAATTTCTTCAGTTTATGCACATTATAGGATATATATTTCATCCATACGTTAGCAAAATTATAGGCATTTGTTTCACTTTCAATCATTTTCTGCTTTAGAACACATGTAATCCTCCATGTTTCTTGACTGGTTTGTTTATGAGACATTCATTCCAAACATATTATTTTCGATTTCCATAATCATATTTGAAGCAAAACTCACACACCCTTCATGATAAACTATAACCCTAATATTACTATTAGATGTATAACTGGTTGGAATGAATGATTGTATATCAATATAAGATTTCTTATATATTTTCAGATATCAAATAAATCCATTATTTAAAGTGGAACCAGTTATATTATTTATTCACACTATTGTCTATTCATGCATTGTCTCTATATTCATAGACACAGGGTACACCTGTTTGTAAACCCAATACTAATTTATACGTCTTCAAAATTTTGCTCCCAGTAATTGTGGAAGAAATACTCATGATATCTGATCTACATATACATTTTATCACAGTAATATTCTGGACAGAAAAAGAAAAGGTCACACTTATGTTTGCACCAAAGCCTAAATGTAAAGTGAACATGGATTACTAAAACCATCCATGTCAAGTTTGGCTAATGCTCTCAAAAGTCAATCCTATTTGTGACAACATATTTGTTTCTTGCTAAGTTTATATATTCAAACTCAACCCTGTTGAAAATATCTAATCCTATCTCTCACTTTATACTTTTCCTGGTTTCATAATGTCTCTATTTATATCAGCTTTCCTACATACTTTCCACAGTTCATCATTGTGACTGACTCTTCAATTGTGCTGACATTTACATTCACACTCTAATCCAAACCCTATTGCTAAGGAACTTTTTTTCCAAATCCTATACTCACTCTTCTTCTTAAACCTACTGACTATCTTCCTAATCCTACCCATTATCCCTTTTTGACTGGATGTTCTCTTATACATTCAATAATACAAGGTACAGTGTCTAATGCCATTGTATATCCATCTATCTCAGACATCTGTGCAGAACATAATTCAACGCTAAGTATCACAATCAGGGGCCCATCCCCATTCTGCGCTTCAAATCTTATTTAGATTTCTGTTTTCATACATATATTTCACCTATATATACTTATAAATGTCGCAGGTTCCCAGTACCATTATTCATCCAGCAGAATGATTCCTAATTCAAATTGAAAATATTATTAACCCTAACCATACACTGTTCCCTCAATCTAACTTTACAGAAGAGCAGGGACAGAGTTGGTCTTACAATACAGGAATATAGGGGATCTTCCACCTCCTGAGAACCTCAAGGTCCATGCAGAAATGATCCCTGGAGAAGATGTAAACAACTATGAAGGACCTGAGAGAGCAAAAGTCAGCATCCATGGCAAACAACCTGGTCAGGATGAAAGGTTGATTATGAATCAGCCTCTCTCTTCTTATTGTAGAGAAGATGGACCAAACCAGGTTGGTGTGGAGAGCTGTTCCTAGGTGCCTATGGTTGATATACCATTCTACCTTGTGAAAGTGTCACAGAAAGTAGGGGCAGCCTCCATCTCATGGTCGTCTTGGAAGCAACTGTTAGGACAAAGTGGTTACCAAGGCAGTGATCTGATTCAGTTCCTTAAGGAAGTGACCTCACCTCACTTCTTTGTTGATGGAACTCTCTGAACTTGGTATCCAAGAAGACAGGCACCAAGAGGCAGTCCCAATCCCAGTGGTCTCACTTGTATGGATTTACCAAGGACAGAGTCAGTCATTCTTGGTACCTACTGATGTGAGGACAGCCAAAACCAGGAAAGCTCTGAAGAGGGGCTTTTCCTGAGAAAGTAGGTAGTGTCTCACTGCTGGCTCCTGACAACTTCACAGAGTTGGCCAAGGAGACCAGATCTGAGACAGGACAGGCCATTTCATTGGAACATAGTATGGCCCACCAGTCAGAGGACACTCCGGATAGTCACAGACCTACTTGGGGGAAGGATGTGTCTTTGTGGGAGTGGGTGTGGGTTTGTGGTTTTGTCTCATATTCTGAGAATAGGTAGGAATGGCGGTTTGTTTGGTTTGGAGGGAACTGTTTCTAGTAAGTCATTTGACAAGGCGAGTGTTTCTATGTCTGTTTATACCACTGTGTCCCTGGTTGTAGACATTAGAAAAGAAAATGCATCAATGGGTGAGTCCTGTCTAGTAGAAAGCTTCTCAGCTTTCATCCTGCCCAATTCATGAATGGACTGCGGCTTGACTTATCAATGGGGAACACCTGCTAACTTCTTAAGTTCCTGTTTTCTTCCTGAATTGTGTGCACTCTCCAGAATAGGCTCATGGCTTTGTGTCCATGATATGTACCTCCTCAAATCTCTGTGACATGGCCATGTACTGGATAGCTGAAGGGAATGGCAAGCATCTCAGAAAGCTCAGATATCAGTGTGACCAGGAATGCCTCAGTGGAAAAACCCTGCTTTGGACATTTTGCTTACCTATTCTTCTTTTGCCCTGAAAGTCAGGAAGGTCTTTGCATGAGGTGTGTCATGTGGGAGTGTTTTGGTTTTAATTGTGGTCATTTTTTGTGGCCGTTGGAAGAGATGACTATGTCCACCTGGGCTTGAACACTTATGTGATTCCCCTTAGAGACTGAGTTCTGGAACTGACCTCAAAGAAGGATTGCCATGTATTGTGTTGGGATTTTAGGAGGCCACACATGAGAGTCGCACTTGGAAACTGAGATCTAGGCCCAGGGAGGCTTTCGGAAGAGCACTGGAAATTTCAGGAAGGACATCACATGATTTTATTCTTAAAGACTTGGCAGCCATCGTTGCAAGTCAAAACACACATGGACCTCACATTGTAGACCTCAAATTCCTGGCTTAATGTGACCTTTTAGCCTGTCTTTGGGAAGCCTTGCCTGTTAGAATTCTCCAGAGCTTTCATTGAAATGAGCTTCTTCTCCATTTTATGGTTCCTGAATGAATTGAAACCCACAGTGCCTTCAACTTCATCCATGAAAAATGCCTAGATAAATATCATTAAAGTTTGGAAATTCCCATCACCTGGTGGCACTGGAGAACCTTTGGGTGTCCTATTGCTGATCATGAGTGTACCAGACAGTGCCTTGATTGACTGGGTTTCATGAAAATGGTATAGAACAGAGATGCCAGTAACTTGGAGCCTGATGAGTAGTCGGCCTAGAGCAGTGGTGTGCAGGTGTGTGTTAAAACATCTGTGGTGGGGTGATGTGGATATGCCATTGGCTTCCAAATGCCTTGTGACTGATATGGTGCAGCCCCCATACCCTTGTATGTAAAGGCATCTTGTTATATGGAGAGGTTGCAGGGCAATGTTTAGAATCAGATTGCTATGGTCAAGGGGGCAAGCTATGTGGGATATAAGCCAGGTTGGTGCATTCTCCTGCAGACCCTTACCCACCACACGTGACAGAACTCCCTCCATCACTGTGTCCCAGTTGAACTTCTCGTATTTTGTGAAGCAAATACCAAACTCCCAGTGCAGCTGCAAGAGACACCACGAAAATTGGAGGATGACCAAATGGCTTCACAGTCCACACTAGAAGACACTTAGCCCCCAGTGGCAACAGTTTACCTATAAAGAGAGAATTCAGCCCTGCTGCCTCATGTTCATAGGAAAAAAAGAAACCATGTCCTCCAGGTCATATAGATGCAGACCCAGCTTTGATGGTCTCACTACAAAGGAAGCTAAAGCTCCTGTCATCAACATATATTTCAGGTGCCCAACCTCAGAGGCAGTTTTTCAAAAAGTCTTTAGGCCAGCAGAGCTCCATGTTTTTGGAGTTTTTACCCTGTCCCTTACTTTTTGAAACTTCTCTACAACCTCGAAGGTTGTGAACTCCTGAGCATTTTCCATTACCGATATGTATTCACAGATTTTCTAACTCTTCTCCTCTAATTGTGTCTTACTTGGGGTGAAGGAAATGTCAAGGCATTGTTCTGAATGAGAGTTGGAAGATTTTTGGGTAGCACATATTTTCCTACACATTGGATTCATTTTCCAATTTTCCATTCGAAATACTGAATCCCTGACTGTCAAGGGTAGAAGGAATTCTTTTTCAAAGAACAGCCTGACACTTACAAGAAACAGCCACCAGGAGACATCCTGTCTGGAAGACATCCTGTAGCCATATGTGTCCCTGAGACATCCTGTGGCCATCTTTCTTCCAGAAACATCCTGAAGTTATCTCACCTTGTGAAGACATCCAGGAACTGCCGATAAGAGAGTTTTCCCAAATCCAGCATTTTAATACCCATGTGTGAACAATACAATTTTGCA